>NW_026851979.1:0-145291 GCF_026571515.1 Ruditapes philippinarum | reverse complement strand
TAATTTTAATAAAAAAATATACAAATTTTTTATGAATATTGTTTTCTTTTCATTTTTTGTGTTTTATGTGCTATTTTAATACTGAGTTTTTATGTTTAATACTCTGTTTTTATTAAAATTGTAAAATAAATTTTAAGAATTCAATTGTCATATTGACCGACGATTATAAGTCAAAACTTAACTGGAAAAAGTCAGTAAATTATGGTTTATCTTTCAATGTATAATATTGTTTATTCTTAAACCATGTACATGTACGTTTGTATTTTTCTTTATCATTTTTATTTGTTTGGGTCGTCAGACCAAACAAATAATGGTAGCGAAATTTTCAGAGATTGCAAATGCCGAAAGTAGGCCGCATTTTTGAAGCGGTTACTTCCCTTTATATGTACACTAACGCTTAAAAAATTCAGGGGAGATCACTGCGTAAAGATGGTCAAATGACAGGCGCATTAATTTTCAAGCAAAATAATTCCCGAATGGTCGAAGATTTCTAATATTGTTTTATCCTTTATAGATATACATGCTTATAATAAGCTCCATGATTATTAACATCTGTGTTAAACAACAGTAAGCGTCGAAATAATAAGGGTAACAAACCCTAATTTAGAATAATATGGTTTTCTTCAGGCCTTTTACATATACCTTCACCGTGGCCGAGGAGTCTGGAGTTCAAATCCAGGAAGGCAACTCTTTTTTTTCAAATTGTTTAAATCAAATAAACATTGAATTGAATATCAGTGTTGCAATTAGTCTTAAAGCCAATTAACTACAATTAAAACGCTGGAAAGCACTGGTGGCACTATACAAAAACAAATTGGTTTATAATCTCACAACCTTCACCTTTCTGACATTCTTGGACCCAAACAAATTCAGCGCCTTCTGTGCTTTGATTTAAATTATCAATCAATTGAATAATTCATAAAATCTAATTTGTAACTTTGAATAATTCCTCGGCATCTTTACTAAACACGGATAACAAATTAAATAAAATGTTTCAAAGTTGATAATGTCATATTACATGTAATACCATAAAAATGTACCTTTTTCTCAATTATTGTACATATTTATTGTTTTTATCTCATATTGATAAAATGAAACATGCTATTGTTGTTGTTGTTGTTTTTAATTGTAACGATATCAAACATCTACTCCAAAAACCGGGAGAGACCGGACAATAAACGTGTGGTACTATTCGCCGGTCACTAGTAAATCCCGGTCAAAATAGAATTACCGATAGGAGTGATGTCATCAATAGATATATCTATAAATAGATTTTCGGAATATTTAGGTCATCAACTGATCATTCTAGGATACATGTACAACAATAACATACCATGATAACCCACTGTGTACTACAAAATGATAAATAACAAGAAAAATATTACATATGTAACAGGGTCTTATTTTTAGGATCAGGTCTAAGGGACAATACTCTTGCTTAACTGTTGGATTTCATAATTTAGCAAAGGGAGACAAATCCGTCGGTCTTGTCTGATACTTTTCAAGGGAGATTACTCTATTGGTTTTAACTGATTTTATCTTATGTTTACATTGGTCAGTATTCTAAGAATTCAAATGATTGGTTCACGGATCATTGGTTTTAAGCTATTTTTATGTCATGTGATTTATTGGTGGGAAAAGTCATTGTGTCTTTGTTATGTTGTAAAAGAGAGGTTAGAAAAATAGTGTTTGTGGTCAAGTTCTTTATTTCCTAAGTTGGTAAGTATTTATCCTGACTGCTGCTAAATGCTTTATTGTAAATATGTAGAATTGCATTATTGTGATTCTGTTGTATTTTGGTTCAGTCCATTGATTGTGAAATTTGTAAATAAGTATGAGTTTCAGAATGACATGTATCTATCAAATCACCTTTCATCTTTTATTCACTATTAATATTTAACCTTGCAGTTAACAGTCACTGGTGTGATAGTCAGAGAGATAATAGTTAGATTGATGTACTGCACTCATCCCTCAGATGAGTGTTGTTGGTTTGTACCTACAGAATCTACTTATTTATAGTGCGCCGAATCACCCCTATTACACATACATTCGTATGTAATATAGGTACGATTGCATACTACTTTTTGTGAAGACTTTATGTTTGCTGAATTAAAGGTGTAATGTAAAATAAACAAACATGTCATGAGATATTTTATATCTTTAAACATTTTCATGGAATGTAATTAACGTATCACCATATTAAAGTTGCATGCCTTCAGATGAGAAAAATGATTTCAAGGAAATCAAAATATGAAAAGAAAATTCACGGTCAATTGACTGCTTTAAAGCATAATCACAAAATAAAATTACAGGAAATTAAAAACCTTTTTAATACACTTTAGGTAGAATTTCATTGTAAATCATAGTCAAAGATTTGAGATATGATTATTTATTCATATTAACCTCATTATTGGTTATATATTGATAAAAAAAAACCCGAAAGACACAGTTTGTAAATATTTATTACAATAAAATATGAAAAAGGTATACGCGCCGAGGTTAGCTATAATTAAAATTCCCGCGCTAAGTCGCGGTGGTGCTTGGGATAATCATTTGATACTGTAAATGGCAGCCATTTTACGATACGAATCCTCGGACAGTTTATCCTGCCGAAAAGATATGAAAAAATACTTCAAAGTTTGCTGGCTACATAAAGATTATCGATTTACTCTTTGCACACTTTTTCTCTGCCTGAGTATAATAATATTGACGTGTTTTCATTGGCTTAAACCATCACGTTACCAATACACATGTAGGTGTGAACTAATTTCGTCTTCATTAAAATTATTCCGTTAATAGACATATAACAATCTTCTTTACAAATGAATTGATAAAACAACAATCCCAGAA
This sequence comes from Ruditapes philippinarum, assembly GCF_026571515.1. Taxonomy (NCBI): domain Eukaryota; kingdom Metazoa; phylum Mollusca; class Bivalvia; order Venerida; family Veneridae; genus Ruditapes; species Ruditapes philippinarum. Next base: position 142,441 of record NW_026851979.1, on the reverse strand, counting down.
GCATTTAAGATAATAACAATCATTGGAAAAAAATAAATGCATATAAATTGTAAATTTGTGTATTACAACTCAACCCCCTAAACAAAACATAATAGACTCAACCAAAACAAGCGCCTGCTTCTTCAGCTAACTATGTAGTTGCATGACCATGATTAGCAATTTAGCAAACCAAATCTAAGAGATAAACCTATTGTAAAAATAATACTATGACCACAGCAGATTTCGTACAGAAAAAGCCCGAAGAGCGCGATTTATTGACGGAAAAGGTTATTTCATTTGAAAATGTTTGCATTGCGAAATTCTCCAGTTCGCTATTCATTGTAACATATCGCGACATTTCATTCTTAATTAATAATCAAGCACCCTCATACCGATCGGAATGATCGGCTTTTATTATGACCGACTAAAAGGCTCGAGAAGTTGCTGTCGCCCTTTTTCATTCCATAAGGGCGCCGCGCTTCGGCGCGGACGCCACGCTTCGGCGCGGACGCCAATGAATGCATATTTTGACAACATACACCTCAATATGTTAAACTAGTATCTAAACAGAGATTGTCTGATGAAAACACATTTATTAGGTACATGCTGCATAATTTGAAAATAAAATACAAGGTAATTTTATAATTAAATATAATGTATACATATAATTAACATTTAAACAACACATACATGTAGTTAACATACACCCCAATATGTTAAACTAGTGTCGTAAACATGGATTGTCTTAATGCTCACATATTCACTCTATTAGAATAAAATCTAATAAATTGTAAATTGTTAATACAGAAATCTTGACAATGTTGTCAAATTAAATCAATTTCAACAAAGGTGTTATCTATCAATTTATTTCTGTACAGAGACATTCTTCTTCTATTCATAGCTTCAACTAAATATTTAGCAACATGCACAATAATGATAATTGACAGCATATACTAATTTAAAATGGTAATCTGACACAAAGGTTGTAGAATTAACATGCTGTTTAAAAAAATATAACTTTTCGTATAGGATCGATAAATATTTATAATTTATGGTGATATTATTATTTCTATTACCATTTAGTTTAACCACTATTTTAAGAAAAAAAGTACGAAAAAAAAGGAAAATAACTAATCATTAAACTGCCGCTTAATAGTGTAAGCAATTTAAGAATTTGTAATTCATAACAATATCAAATATTATCTATCTAATTTGTTTAGGAACAAATATTCTGTCTCAATAAAGTAACAGTCCTTGCGCAATAGATAAATATAATTCATAGCCTCTAGTAATATTGGATCATCTTCCAAAGCTGTTCGAATCTGTTCCAAGCGCGAATCTCCAATTGGTCTAAGTTTTTCTACTGCGATAGTATAGCTCTCAACTTCCTCTATCATGTCATACAATTTGTCACATTTGTCCCAGCCGACAGGACTTCTAGACAGTGTATCAGGAACCACTTAATTTTTTCCAGGTACATACTCTGCTATTAAACTATAACCACGAAGCCTCATTAGCATACGCTGACATCTTAAGGGTGTTTTATATAAATACTGAGTGTTTATGAGAGGAACTAACGGTTTATGATCAGTAAGTTATCTGAACATCTGAACGAGTACAAACCTACTAGAATAACGTGAAAACATTTCACAAGCATATAACGAGGCCAGACATTCCTTTTCAATTTGTGCAATTTTCAGTTCGGCATCTGTTAGTTTACGCGAACAGTATGCAACAGGTTAAAGCAAACCATTATGTCCAGAAATAAAGCCGCCTCTATACCGTAACTGCTCGAATCAGCACTGACAACTACTGGCTTTAACGCATCATAGATTGTGAATGTGGGAGCTTCAGTAATTATATCCTTTACAGTGTTAAACGCGACTTCTTGAGCTAAATCTCATACCCACGAGTTTGATCCTTTAAATAGATCTGTCAACGGTTTGATAACATTGGCTACAATTATTCGACGGAGTTCAGTGATGTTTGTCGGTGGTGCCATATTTCTGATAGCACTCACTCTGGCTTAGTTTGGCTTAATACCATTCTTTGAAATGACGTGTCCGAAATATTCAATATGATCCTTGCAAAATTCACACTTACTGCGATTCAATTTAAGTCCCGATGCATGTATTCTATGAAGAACAGCTTTCAAATTCTCATCGTGCTGCTTCTGACCTTTGCCAAACACAAGCACGTCATCCACATTGACCTTGACCATTTTAAGGTCACTTAAAAGTTCAGTCATATGTCTCTGAAAAAATTCCGGCGCCGATGTTATACCAAATGGAATCCGTTTGAAGCAGAACGACCCATTGGTTGGCGTAATGAATGTTGTAAGTTCGCAACTTTTACTGTCAAGTGAAACCCACTAGAATCATCTAACTTGGATAACATTATAAATCCTTTTAAGTCGGGTGAAATATCATCAAGATTGGGGAGCATAAACTGCATCATTTAATTGCTTCAAATCAACACTTATTCGAATTTCACCGTTTTTCTTAGCCACTGGTACCATGGGTGCACACCAATCCGTGGGGTGTATCACTTTTTCAATAATACCTTCTTGCTCTAATCTAGCAAGCTCGGATTCAACTTTCGAAAGTAGTGGAAATGGAATTCTACGCGCTGTTGTTAAAGGTTTACAGTCCTCTTTAAGATTTATTTTAACTGGGTCACACTTGAGTAATCCATAAGGCCCAAATACTCCCTGATCAATTTCAACACCATCTGCTTTGTGTATTAAATCCATTTATTCAGTCACTGAACGACTGAGAAGATTGCTATCAGTTGCTCCATTGATGACATGAATAGGAAATGTGTATATTTTCCCCTTTAATGTAGTTTCAGCCTTGAACATTACAATTCAATCCAGTTTACCACCTGGTCCTAATAGGGGAACCAGTGATGGTTTCAAATCAAAATCTATATTCAGTTTTAAGCGGAAATAAGTGTTACTATTGATAACGGAGGTATCTGCTCCAGAGTCTGTTTTGAAATTTAGTGTCTTACCGTTAATATTCAAGTTTATAGTCCAAGGTGATAGATTATCCTAACAATTTGTCACGGATCCTAAAAATAATGACTCACTTGCTTCACGAACCTTGTTAACTTTGCTATGTCTAAGTTAATTCTTGCAACATACAGCAAAATGATTATAAACATGACAGTTCTTGCATTTTTTCTCTTTTACAAAGCCATTTCCCCTTACGTGGTGTAGATTACAATTGTCACAACGAGGATAATCTCTAAAATTAGCACGTGCAACGCCATGACTCCTCTGTTGATGAAACTGAAAGTATCCATTCGTACCGCGTTTTGTCGACCCAAATGCGAAATTTCCATGTCTTGAAGTTGAAGGCTTATTCCTTTTCACGGCGTCAACCATTTTTGAAGAAGTTTGATCCTTTAATTGATATTTCACTAGCTCGATATTTCTGCCTCGCGATTTCAACGGCATTTTCAAAGGTTAAGTCCGCCGCTTTAAACTGCAATCTTTCCGGCAGTTCTTTATCGATAATTCCAATCACGAGCCTGTCCCGAATTTCCTCACTTTTTTGTTTAAAGTCACAATGTTCTGCAATCTCATATAGGCTGCGAACAAATACTTTCACAGTTTCGCCCGGTTATTGCGATCTTAAATGAAATTTCGCCCGTTCGTGTATTACATTTCGCTTCGGAATAAAATAGTCCTCAAATTTCTGAAGTAAAACATTGTATTTCTTCTCATCTCCCTCCGCAAACTCGAACGCTTTCAATATGTGCTCTGTTTCTTTCACTATCGAATATATAAGGACACTGATCTGCACCTCATCATCATCCTTATTTAGCTTCGTCGCCATCCTGAAGGGAGAAAATCTCTCTTTCCAATCAGGCCATTCAGCTGGGTGACTGAAGTTGAGGTTGTAACCGAAACATTAATCCCGCTGTATCGAAACAATGTATAATTGCAGACGTACTGTAGTCCTAATCTTCGTAAGTCTGAATACATTAGTTGTAAGCGCCCAGTTCTGACACCATGTTTTATACAGAGAAGAACAATGTGTCTCATCTGTTGGTCAGCTCACTGAGCTCAGAACTGACGATTTATTCAAGACAACCCCTTAACAAAGATTCGTGAGCATATCAATTGTGATTGATCGTTATAATGATAAATTCGGGGTGTGAGGAGGTTAGTTAATCATGTGATATTAGATACTATTAATAAACATCAATATATGACTATGAGTAAAGGTTGAACACAACTAAATTAGAGCTAATTTACGAAACACACCTATTGGACTGAATATCAAAACAAAATAAGACTTATTATTATTATTATAATTTCTATTGCTGGTATTGTTGTTATTGTTATCATTGTTAGAATAACATTGTTGTTGATGGTGGGGATGATTATGGTGGTGCATCTTGGTGATTATGATGATAATAATAATAATATAATGGTTGGTATTATATTGTTATTATCATTATTATTATTAGAGTCATTGGCCGCATGTTATTATCATTAGTAAAGTTATTAAGTAATTGAGATGGACGTGATGGTGATAATGGGTGTTGTAGGAATTATCAGTGTTGGTTTTGTTTTGATCGTTAGTACATGACAATAATTATTGCGTTCATCGGTATTGTTGAAATAATCATTCATGATTATTATGATTTTTCTTATCATTATCATTATTAAAATTTTTTACTAAAACATTATTATTATAATTATATTTTATTATTATATATATAAGTAATGTATTCTCAATGAAATACAGTGAAATAAGTTTCACATTGCTTGCTATGTATATATAACTAACAGTGAGTAATGGGAATATAGAGGAAGTGTGTGTTTTTTAAAGTTTATTATAGCTCGGCGCCGGAATGACTATATGTCCGAGATCTCAGCATCCATGACGGTCCACTCTAGAAGTCAAATCGGGGACGTCTTTTTCAAGCCGATCTTCCTAATCCTGTACTTTGTTCGATGGAGGAAAGACAATACTGGCAAAGCATCATGTTCCGTGATGGCAGCAAACAGGCGGTTAACATAAAACGGCTCTTGTTAGCGCCGCCCTCCAGAGTTAGTCAGGACAGGTCAACCAATCACCTCTGGTACTTGAGATGACTTGACCTTGACCTGCCGTGTGCCTTCTTCTTGAATAAATGTAAGTTTCTATACTGAATTTATTAAATGAGTTGATTAAAATTTTATGATGCGAGCCTCTGGCGTTACATGTATACATCCGTCTTCTTTTCAAGTAAACGTACAAACGAACAAAGCAGTTACGTACGTTTAGCACATCTTCGCGTGCGTAATAAACAATTTTTGTATTTAAGTCAGTTTTTAATAAGTAAGGTTTTTGTATGCAATGTGTTATACTCGCAGTCACAGTAATTTACAGATTTTTTTACACTTTAACTTTAAAATTATTACCGAATGTCAGTAGTCTGTAATGAAAAGACACCGTTCATTTTGCTAAAAGAATTTTGACCACCTAGACATGACGTTATGACCCCTTTACACGAAGTAAAATTGCTCAATCTAATTGTTATGCGTCCCATCTTAATTAGCACTTTTAGTATATAAGCACCCACTAGCATTAGAAAAACATCGTTATTAATTTACAAAACATACGTTTCACTACTTATATACTGATAACAGTCCAAATTTATGAGGAACATGGAGTATATACATACATATTGTTGTTTGCTATCCTGAAATTTTAGAACTTCCAAAGATAGTATCAATTGTATTCCAAATACACAAAAATGTGAAAATACAGATATACAGCTGAACGAAGACGTATTTCAATAATAATAGATATAGTTTGCAAAGTTGAATTGAGCTTGTGATTTATTTAAAGCTGACAATATATTTTGTATGATTCTTGCATTTCATCGATATTAGTCGATGATAATGATATTTAAATAATATGGATGGATAGTATACAGTGGTGTTCAACCTAGACATGAGGGATACTAATCTCCGGTCTCCGGTCTTCGACGGTCTCCAGTCTTCAAAGACCGTCGAAGACCGTCAATTGTAGGAGACCGTCGAAGGTGTCGGCCTGGTGAATTTTCGTATTCTTTGTTCTATAGTAAATCAGTCACATTTGAGGCTTAATTCTGGATTCCACTGTTCTTGATGAATTATATACTGTCTTCAACTTTAAACATCGACACTATCTGAGTCAAATGAGGCCCAAAATATAATAGGTTAGCCATCTCCTTTTTTCAGAATTCTTCATTCTGTTGTAACACAGTTTAAATTCACCACTTTAAAAACTCTTGACTGCTGGTGGGTGGTACATCTTTAATCCTTCCGCCAACAAATGAGTTCCTGGAGAATACACAAAAAACAACTTTTAAACTCATGATATAGCACACAAAAACTACACACATGCAATAAATACACTTTAATTAAGACCAATCTAACTAGAGATGACTTAAATTGGGCCACTTCAAAATTTTAAAGAACTACTTTCTACAACGGGCTGGGTCTTATTCCGTACCGGGTTGAGACCCGAATAGTAGGTTATTACACAAATCGACGGTCTCCAGATAATATACGTAATTAAATTTGAAAGACAAAATGACAAATAGGCAATAACACTTTTATTTTCAGTGATTAATGTCAATAGTTTAGAATGATTAACGGGTATTTTTAATGCAAAAAATACAGTAATAGTGAAAAAAAAGGAAATGTTTTAATGATTATTAATATATTAATAGAATTTAGATGTTGTGTTAGTTCAGTTGTAATTGAACAATGATCAATTAATTGTCTTAATGAAATAAATACATTTTTGACTTAATATACGTAAAGATATTTACAACAAAAGACCGTCGACGATAGAACCGTCGATTAATAGGTTATTATACGAGATTTATTACATAATTGGAATAGGTAGATACGCATTTTTTTTAAAAAATAAAATAATCGTTAACTTAAAAATGTTTTTGTTTTTCTACGTGGAAAATCGAATAATTTAATCTAGATTGTTGAGAGCGTTCAGTTATTACATTTCGCAAAAGGGTAGATGTGAATGAAATAAATAACGGATTTGACTGTTTGCGAAATATAATATCCAGGCCACACCATGGGAAAGAACTCTCTCGTGGCCCAGCCTAACTTTATTAAAAGAAAAAAAAAGTGAGATAATGTATTTAAAAAAAATCACATGAAAAGTTAGAAAAGTAACAATAAAATAATAAAAGAAATTTATTAGAATGGAAAAAAAATCGTCAATTTCTGTCTGGAAATAAAAAATTTAAAACATAAAAAGCTATTACTATAGGGGCCTTCCTTTTCCTGAATGAAAAGAAAGCGATGTTTAAAATAATTAAACTTGTTGAATTGACAAATGAAAAAGGCAAAAATAATGATTTAGGAAATATACAAAATGCATTTATATACAAACAAGAAATATACTTAAAGGCAAAGCTAATGTGAAAAAAAAAGACATTGCGCCGCCTGTCAATCAAGCTGGCAGGGGTCATAGTGATAAGCTAATCAGCGATCGTTATCAATTTCACACTAAGATGCCTGCGAAGTCCACCAATTTCCTTAGAAAAACTACTTGTCTAACATTATGGTGCAGAAGTAATTTAGACTGAAATTATCTTAATTTTCTGTCCATTTCAAGCTATTAATCGGTATATTAATAAAGGTGCCAAATATAATGGTAGATCGAGTAAATTAGTTTATTATACAAAAGTCAATAATTATCTACAAATGGAAATAATAAGTTCTGTAGCAGGTACGAAACATTTATCCTGGCTATAACACAATGCATTGAAAAAGGAAAAAGGTTAAAACAAATCCACCTTTTATCATTACCGTTCTATCTGTTCATAATCACTTTAAATATTATATATAAGGTCCCAGAATATCCAGAAGTTATGACATTTTTTCGTTTATAACGTATAGCGTCAATTAAATGGTTAAGGTCGCTGACTTGAGATCACAGGTCCCTCACCGCTGTAGGTTCGATCCTCACTCGGGTCTAAATCTTTCATGTGAGGAAGCCATCTAGCTGGCTTACGGAAGGTCGGTGGTTCTACCTAGGTGCCCGCTCGTGCCTGAAATAATGCCCGGAGGGGCGCCTGGGGTCTTCTCTCCCCATTGACGGTCTTTAGAATATACACAAATGAGCATAAACTCACAAATGTATGTATATATATTCAAAAGCTAAGACATCGAGATTATACTACTATACTACTTATTACTAATAATAATATAAATATAAAATATTAGACATTGGTATTTATTAATAAATATAATAGAATTTTTATATTTCAATATATTTTATTGTCAATTCGTTTATCTAATTTTCTGCATAACAATATCCTATTTCCTCATTTTTTTTCTTTTCCCTTTTTATCTATTCATTTCATTCCCCATTAATATCATTAAATATTAACATAAATAAAGTATCGTCGTAAAAGAAAAATGTTAATTGACCGATTATAAATAATTTCTAAATTAGTCTTTTCAATTCATCGCGAGACCGTCGATTTGTGTAATAACCTATGTAAGAAACTATGGCAGAATATCAAATCCCTTGGGTACAGTAACAATAAAAAAGAAAGTCCGAATATTGTTTTGTCGATTGATGGTGAAACTTATCACGATCCTTGTAGAGTTGCAAGTCATTTTAATAACTTCTTTACAAATATTGCATCTAATTTAGTACAGAAACTCCCGGCAGCAAAGAACTTTTATAGTGTGGCATCCGATACAATTAAGAATTTTTATAGGAACATATCACAAAAAGAGTTTCACCTTCATCATGTAAGTGAGGAGTTTGTATATAAAGAATTATGTAGTCTTAATATAAGCAAAAGCACTGGATTAGATGGTATCCCTGCAAAATTTCTTAAAGATGGTGCTGATGTGTTAAAAATCCCTATAACTTATATTGTGAATTCTTCAATAACAGAGGGGGCTGTCCCAGATGATATGAAAATTGCTAAAGTAAAACCTCTACACAAAAAGAATAGTAAGCTAGATGTCGGGAATTACAGACCAGTTAGTATTTTATGTATTGTATCCAACATTCTAGAACGGGCCGTGTATGTACAATTTGAGTCATTTTTAAGAACTAATAATCTAATTTACGAACACCAGTCCGGGTTTCGGAAATCTCATTCAACTGACACATGTCTTATTTACCTACTTGACTATATCCGTACAAATAGCTCCAAAGGGTTACTCACTGGTATGGTTATGATGGACTTACAAAAAGCTTTTGATACCGTCAATCATGATATTTTGTGTGATAAATTAGATATATTAGGTGTCAAATCTATTTCTTGGTTTAAATCATACTTGTCAGGTAGGTATCAGAAAGTAAGTATTGGTAAAGTTTTTTCTGACTCAATTCCTATTACGTGTGGGGTCCCTCAGGGCAGTATTTTGGGTCCTCTTCTATTTCTCTGCTACGTTAATGACATGGTAACAAGTATCGATTCTGATTGCAAGTTAATTTTATATGCAGATGATAGCACAATATTATTTTCGCATAAGGATCCAAAAATTATAGCCCAAAAACTTGGAAAGGTATTGGAACGATGCTCAGATTGGTTAGTTGATAATAAATTATCTCTACACCTGGGCAAGACTGAATGTATGCTATTTGGTTCTAAATCGAAAATTAATAAATTACAAAATTTTTCCATTTCATGTAATGATCAAACAATAAAGTCTTCGTCTGAAGTTAAATATCTTGGTTTGAATATCGATTGTTACCTATCAGGAGATAAAATTGTCAAGAGCATTCTTTCAAAGGTGAATGGAAGATTACATTTTCTATACCGTTACAAAAATTGTTTATCGGAAGAAATAAAGAAACAGTTATGTCCTGCCCTTTTGCTGTGTCACTTTGATTATTCTTCATCTTCTTGGTACGAAGGACTGAGTAAGTCACTGAAGCGCAAACTTCAAGTAGCTCAAAATAAGGTTGTGCGCTTTATAAAAGACTACACTCCTAGGACTTCAGTGACAAATAAGGTTCTGTCCGATCTTAAATTATTAAATGTCAATGATAGAGTTAGACAGTTAAGACTCAACCACATTCATAAAGTCTATTACAACAAAAGCCCTTCTTATTTAAAGGAATTGTTTAAGGTTTGTAGAATATCCAATTTAAGATCCAGTAATTTTAATTTTGTTTTACCTCAAAATGATTCTTATGTTAAAAATACATTTTTCTACAATGCCATTAAAGACTGGAATTCTTTACCAGACAACATTAGATCAATTGACAATATCCAAACATTTAAAACGAAAGTAAAACTTTTTTTTAAGTAATGAAAATGATAAACAAGTGAATAATATGTTTATTTATTATTAAATTGATGTGTAACTTATGATAAGGTTTTGAAAATGTGTATGTGTACTTGATATGTTTTAGTTTAAAAGAAATTTATTTCATTTTGTTTGTGTACAATGTACTTGTCTTATTATATTGAAAAATGTGTTTTGATTATTGAAAATTGTCATTAAGTTTAACTTCTTTATAACTCATTTATTATTATGTAAGTCAGTGTAATAATTTTACAGAAAATGGACCCCATTGGAAATAAGCTTTTAGCTTAATGGGCAATCCTAGGGTTACATAGAACATACTTATTAATTAATCTTATAGTTATTTTTGTGCATTTATGTGTGTGTTTTTATATATAAGCAAGTTGACATCTGTGATAAAATTGTATGTGTATACATGCATGTCTATTCCCTGAATAAATCGATACGAACCTACTAATCGACGACGGTCTTCGACGGTCTTTGGAGACCGTCAGAGACCGTCGATTTTGCGGAGACCGTCGATTAGTAACCCCCCCCCCACAGACATGTGATCATGACGTATTGTTACTCATGTCTAAAAATAGTACGTCATTTCATCAGTTCATTTCACCATGATCTTACCTTCGGATAAAAATATGGCTCTCATAATGTATATAAATATATATTTAATTATTTCATTTCTTGTTATTTTTCCTACAGCTGTTACTAAGCCACTGAAAGGTGAGTCATTATTTTTTTTCCATACTGTACAGTAAGCTGTATTTTGCGCGGTCGGGAATGTGACGAAATATAGAATTTTAAAATTCATGCGGTATGAATATAGCTTGTAGTATGTCAAGTTAAAAGTACGGTCCTAAACAGACATTATTAAGTAAAAAATAATATTTGTAACCATTAGGTAACTTTCGTTTCTTTTTGTATTATCTTAAACACATTTATTAAAAAGTAAAAAGAAGAAGTTTATATATAGAACAGGTTTATATCCTATAAATAGCATGCCACAGCGTACTTTCCATTTTCTAAAAATAGCCTTGTTATGTACTGTAATTCAAATTCACCGTGCCTGGCTTCTTATTTGGTGACAATGACACAAAATTAATCACATATATATGTTTCACGTCTTTATACTTTCTCAAACTAGTCTGCAATTTTCATGCTTGGTCTCGGATCCGTTTATATCATCCCGTCGTTGATTTGCATATACTTTTATTTTATTTGGAATACCACTAGAATTCTATAAAATTTCGAAATTACGCATAACGCAAAAATGTACACAAATGCACATGCAAAATTGGGAAAACCGTTTTGTTACTATTTATAATTTATAAAATAATTTATTTTCACAGATATTTTAGGGTGTGGCCCTCCAGCAGTGTTAAAATACAAATAAATTGTATATTTGTCAATCCAAGCATATACTCAACATCACTAATTCTGCGTCATCACTTATTTCACGGTAATGGCATATTTTCATGTGACCAGATTGTTAAAATTGGTCAGAATTGACATATTTTATTCATACACCTAAACAACAAAGTTTTTGTGCAAAATATTTTAAATCTCTAGATTTTTACGTAAAACAGAGCAACATTTTCCAAATTTCTGCAAAAAGCAACGATAGTCCATTAAATTGATAGTCCATTAAATTTGTGCGTACGTCTGAAACAATCATCATTTTTTAAATGTTCTTGTTTGTTGAAAAAAATTAATTTTGACTTGCAAAGTGAGAATAGTTTAAATATATTTAAAATCACGCAAAATATATGAGAAATTTTAACTAAAACAAAAAAAAATGAAATGTAACACCATTACCGCGATTTAAATGATGACACAGTGTTTTCCGATGGCTGACATAAGGTCTACGTACGTTTGGTCCATAAAATTGACTTTGACTGAATATAGGCCCATTGTTGTTTCCTTGTGCCATACAGCAGAAAATACCTAAATACTATAGCATATGACAGTTTTTGTACCATAAGTTTCATTTGTTGTATTCTTTCTGGTTTCAAAGTGTTAAGTTAACCGTGAACAAAGAGGAGCACAGTATACTTGTAATTCTATAACACTGATTTTAAAGCAGCGCCCCTCCAGTTTCAAGTCAAAATATATTGACATGCCAAAGCTTGATTCTGAGATATTTTTGTTCTGGGGCAGAATCTCGCCTTTTCTCGTAGAGGCGAGATATTGCCAAAACACGAAAATAGCACAATATCTAAAATAGCACAATATCTCGTCGCGCAGGTAACAATTAATTGGACTACACCAGATTCATGCTAATTTTCATGAAAATTTGAAAATGTATTTAACAGTATGATATTACATGTATATATATATAGTTATATATATAGTTAATTATATATATAGTTATATATACATAGTTATATATATAGTTATATATAAGTTATAAATACTGAACAATTCGGTCATTAATCGCACATTTTAGTCTCAATATTTCGACTGCAAGACAGACTGATTTTATAATCTTATATTTCACACTAGAGGTCTGTCCGTTTGGCGAACATCTTCTATATAATGAAAAGCCCAAAAGGGCACAATTTGTTGGTCTGTAATCGCACATAACATGTAAAATTTTACTAAAATTTTGAATCTTTATAGATCTACCTTTCCTAAAATCAAAGTACATTTTTCTCAGGTTTGATTTTATCAAAATATTTTTGCTCATCTGGAGGCGTGCAGCTTTAAGCTTTAATTAAGCCTCCAGTGTAGAGCTATTCCAGTCTGCACATTTGTGCAATCTGACGGACATAAATGTATATACTGTTGGCTGACCAACTTATTATTTTTAACATGATATAACAGGCCCGGATTCAATGGGGGGCTGGGGGGAGGCTAAAGGGCCTGAAGCCCCCGACTAAAATTTTTTTCTCTATCAAAGGTGGCATATTGAGGGTAAATATCGGCAAAAACTGGCTTAAGATAAGTGGAAGTCAATTAATCCTTGTATATATTGGGGCCTGGACTCCTGCTGAGTTTCCTTTCAGTCAAAACACTGTATAATTATGCCTCACATGACATTTTTGACTCCAGGTCATGCAGACACTTTTCAATGATTACTTTGGTCAGTGAAGAGGGACATAAAGCATCTACATAATGCACAGTGAATAAGAACTTTTTAATTATTGGATCAAAATATATGTATACTATGATATCATAGTATTTACCATTTTTGTGACTGCTAGTAAAAGCAACACACGCTGATGCTAATATTTTTAAAACAGGCACACTAAATTCATTTTCATCTGCCAATAAATTTAATTTTGTGAATAATGTATTCGTGGCAAGAAAACTAATTAATAAAATCTTCATATTTGACTACTATTTGCCTTAATTGGTTTTACAATCACATATACTAATATGTTAAAATCACATATACTGATAAATGTCAGTATATGTGATTCTAACATATTCTAATTAACTGTGTAAAACAGTTTTGGAAAAATTTCACTTTATAATTAAATAGAAGAAAAATCTAATTTATGTATGATAATGAATCAGGGTCAACTTGGCCCTAAAACGTATTCAGCCCAGTCAACTCAGCCCTATTCCAACTTGGTACTGGTCAACTCGGCCCACTTTTCAAATTATTAATATATTGGTTGTTTAATTGACACTCTTTATTGTCGGAACCTCATACATAATTTATATATGGACTTTAAATAATTCACAAACATGAAAAGATGATTTCTTAAATTTTAAGAAATATTACAATTTTGTAATTGAAATTAGGAAAAGAACATTAATTAAAGGACTGCTATAATATCACCAATCAATTATCATGTGTACATGTATGTTAAGGGTACTGATTATTCAGGTGATAATTATGATTGACGGTATCATTCAAATTTGATTAATGACCACCTTCAACTAATTTGAAGCTTTTATTTCATATTTATTGAAGATTCAACTTTATGAACAAAAAGCATCAAAGGAGATTCATTTGTATTATTTCTAAAATCACAGTTTTACCCTAGAAATCTGTAAATATCAAATTGATTTTCTTTGACTTTTGCCAAATATGTAATAAACATTGTTGATGCATTTCTGTAATTCCAGGATGTGATCCTGAACCTGTAGATGCGTTATTCTTTATCCATGGAACCAGCATGGCCGGGAACCAAAGAAACGTCACAGAACAGTTAGTGAGAGATATAACATCAAGTCTACACAAAGATTCTAAAAAAAACTTCTATTTACTGACAGACACTGCAAAAGAACTTGTTGTAGATAGCAACTTGAGTGAAGATACTGTCATCAATAAAATCTTTGCAGAAGATATAAAATCTGTCACTGAATCAACAACAATATCTTCTGAAGCCATAAACAATGTTTTAGCTTCTACATTTTCAGTAAACCAGTATAAAAATAGGGCAGAATTTGTTATTTTACTGGTGACAAATCAAACAGAATTAGATGCAGTGTCACCTTTTCTTGAAAAGAAAAAGACAGTGGTTGTGGTACTTGGTTCGTCTATTCCAAATATATTCAAGTCTGTGGCGAGTTACAGAGAGGACTATCTCTACCAAGTTGGAAGTTTTGAAGATCTTGAAATGGTTATAGGGAAGATAAAAGAGCGTATTGCCTGTGGTAAGTTTTGTTTTGTCCTTCAATTATTCCTTTCTGTCTAATGTTAAACTATTCACACCCATGCCTCCATATTTCAGGACTGATGGAATAATTCTCTTTATTATTTATTAAAAAGAAACCCAAGTAACATTGTAGAGTAAAATTAATTTCATAAAGTTTGCTCAGTTGACAGATGTTTACAAGTAACTTTAATATTTAGTATTTAGGAAAATGCTTAATGTTATATTTGGTCAGTAGAAGTAGACTAGACTAACCTTGACTTAAAGTCATAAATGACTTTGACCTTCAAAGTCATATTTCTAAATAATGTG
The DNA here is from genome assembly GCF_026571515.1 of Ruditapes philippinarum. NCBI lineage: Eukaryota > Metazoa > Mollusca > Bivalvia > Venerida > Veneridae > Ruditapes > Ruditapes philippinarum. The sequence continues at coordinate 127,252 of NW_026851979.1, read as the reverse complement.
CTTGCTTTTTTTTAATTAATAGTGACAAGATCATATATTATTTAGTGGTTTTTTTTAATGGATTGTCTTCAAACTCTTAGATGGAGTATGCTATGTATTTGATGAATAAATTTTAGACACTAAAATAAGGAGAATATATGGGATATATTAATATGAACTCTTGATAATAAAAACCAGGCTATATGAGTTGTTTTACCTGCATATATTGATACTGACTTTTTAGATTCCAGAAATAAACAGGTGGCTTACAGATAATAAGATTGAGTCAAATAATGTTTTCTATTGGAACATTACATGGTACAAAGCTGAAAGTGCATTCGTTATATTTTTAAGGGTGTAAAATAAATGATATATTATTAATCTGTTCTACTTATTTTTTTCATTTCAGATTCAAACAAATACTGTGATACTGATACGTATAGTACGAAGAAAGGGAGCAGGTGTAAAAGTTGTGAAGGGCCCTGTGAACAAAAAACAGATATCTGCACCAAGTATTGTCTGTGTAAGTTGAAAATCAATATAATATTATGTATGTTTCAGAATCTGGATAGCACACTTGTTTGATTCCCAAAATTAAGTAATCTGAGGGTCCCCAAGCCCTGAGATGATAAAGAAATTCTCTAAGCTCAAACTCAGTTCTCAGGACAAAGTTTTACAACCTCGAGGCCAGGTTTAATGAGTCAGCAAGATATTGAGAACTTTAATACACCCTATTAGGATTTTCTTTTAATCTTCATTTCGTCCATTTGTCCTCACATTAAATTCTTTAAAACAATACAAGCCCCAAACAGTGATTTTAACTGTCAGGTTAGCTTAATAGGTAGAGCACTGGACATAAATTGAGTGACCCAGGTTCGATTTTTGGATGGCACATGTCAGTTTTCTTGTGATTAATCAAGAAAAATACTTTCTACAGTCATTCACACTGTACCTCTTCTCTGGCATGTACAGAAGTTATCAGGTCCTTGCAAAAGCGAATTAAGGCCAGTAGTACTGGTAAACTGCTTGACAACATGCCCAGGAATGATGTGGTGGCTGAACTGTGCTCTGGTGAATTCAAAGCTGCCAGAGGGTAATCCAAGAATGATTGCCCTAATGTCTACTGAACATGCATGCATAATGACAGAGATGGACAAAAGCTTAATTTTAACTTTACTGTTATTTCCCATCACAACAATGGGGTTGGCTGAGTTTATTACTGACAGGACTAAATGCATTAATTTTGCTTATAACTTTGTTGTTGTTATTGTTGTTTGAACTTCAAAAAGTGCAATTATAAAGGTATACATTATAAACAAATAGTACTTTTTTCAGTTGAAAGACCAAAGCCTGACTTAGGAAACAATACAAAATCAGACTTTGTATACAATAAAAGTGAACCAAATACTATGACAACCATTGCAAGACAAGGAGCAAAAAAAGACAATAAAGATTTGGCCGTTACTGCCATTTTGATAGTGTTTGCAGCAGTCTGTTTGCTGGCTCTGGGCATAGGTATTGTACGTTACTGCTGGGGGAGGTCATCTCGACAGCTAACACCAGGCAGCTCAGATGAAACCATTCGAAAAACACCTGCAAGTAGTGAGACACATAGTTTAGATAAGTTTCCAGTACAAGCTATGGTTAGTTATAAAATCATCACAGTCATTTTCTTATATCTTTGTTTATATTTTTTATGTATAAAATCTTGATGCTTTATTTGAAAATAATGTTATTACCAGTATTTTGCCAAGCATAAATACAACCTTACATAGGTATGGTGGTTTCAGTGACGTAGTTTAAATCACTTTCATTGTGATTAATCAAGAAAATCCTTTCTACAGACATTCACACTGTACACTGTGCCCCTTCCTTATGGCATGTACAGTAGTTATCAGTTCCTTGCAAAAACCACCAAAAGTGATATTAAATATATAATAATTAAATAGAGGATATTGAATGAGTGTAAGTTCAATACTGAATTTATTGCACGAGTTGAATAAAATTATATTATGCGAGCCTCTGGCGAGCATAATATTATTTTATTCAACGAGTGCAATAAATTCAGTAATGAATGTACACAAATTTAATATTCTATTTATCACATACCCAAAATAAAGACCGTTTAAAGTGAAATAATAGTCATTTTTCATTGACGCTCCTATAGTTTAACACTAACATTTAACGCGTCTTTACACTATGTTTGTTTAACGCTAATGACGTCACGTCAAAATATATGCACGACCGTGCAATACCATATTTACGGAGTCGCAAAATCGGCACGGGTGTGTGATAAATACATATCTTACATGTAAAAAAAACCCCTACAGTTAAGATTGTTTGGGAAAGGTTTGACGTTATTAGAGGGGGTTGGGGGTAGTGACCAAAATTAACAAACTAAACACCTGTGCCACTTACAAGCCTTTTTTTGCTGGATACCAGAAACAATTTCTTTTTTATATGCCCGAAAGAATTTCGGCATATTATGTTATACCCCCTGGCGTCCCTCCGTCCGTTAGCAATTTGGTTTCCGGAGCAGAACTTCAGTTCCATTTGGCGCACAATATTCAAACTTCATAAGATGATTGTATATATTGGGTAGAAGACCTCTATTGTTTTTGGAGTCACAAGGTCAAAGGCACTATTACCTTAAAGCTGAAAACAGTTTCCGGACCATAACTTAAGTTCCATCTAGCCCACAGTGTTCAAACTTCATAGGATGATTGTCCATATTGTGTAGAAGATCCCTATTGATTTTGGGGTCACAAGGTCACAAGGTCAAGGTCACTATTACCTTAAAGCTGAAAACAGTTTTCGGAGCATAACTTAAGTTTCATTTTTGGCCCACAGTGTTCAAACTTCATAGGATGATTGTCCATATTGGGTAGAAGACTCCTATTGATTTTGGGGTAACAAGGTCAAAGGTCAAGGTCACCATTACCTTTAAACTGAAAACAGTTTGTGGAGCATAACTTAAGTTCCATTTGGTTTACAGTGTTCAAACTTCATAGGATGATTGTCCATATTGCTTAGAAGACCCCTAATGATTTTGGGGTTGCAAGGTCAAGGTCACTATCACCTTAAAACTGAAAACATTTTTTGGAGCATAACTTAAGTTCCATTTGGCCCAAAATATTCAAACTTCATAGGATAATTGTCCATATTGGGTGGAAGACCCCTATTGGTTTTGAGGTGACAAGGTCAAAGGTCAAGGTCACTATTACCATAAAACTGAAAACAGTTTCCAGAACATAACTTAAGTTCCATTTGGCCCACAGTGTTCAAACTTCATAGGATGATTGTCCATATAAGGTAGAAGACCCCTATTGATTTTGGGGTCATGAGGTCAAAGGTCAAGGTTATTATTACTTTAAAACTGAAAACAGTTTCCATATTCTAACTTAAGTTCCAGTTCAAACTTCATAGGATGATTGTCAACATTTGGGTAGAACACCCCTATTGATTTTGGGGCCGCGGTCACTGTTACCTTAAAACTAAAAACAGTTTCCGGAGCATACTTTAAGTTCCATTTGGCCCACAATATTCAACCTTCATAGGAGGATTGCTATTCGAAGGAGGTAATACTTTGTTTAATTCCCATGTCTTAATTACAAATGCTTCATCCTTACTAAAAAAAAACAAACACTTTCGGGCATATAATGCTCCGCTTAGCCGTGCTCTTGTTTTTGCTTATGAGCCTTCAGGAAGTCCCTTTATTAATAAATGGATTTCATGCATGTTAATGACTTATGAATAAGTCATTATAGTTTTATTGATCAATCTGGCTGTTTCCAGGGCCCTAAATAAATAATAGGGGACTGAAATAGATATAAGGGGACAGGGGCCATTGGCCTGCAGAAGGGGAATTCAACACGGTTTGAAAGATAAAGTGGAATTTTATCTATCTATTAGTAATACTCACAATGTTAGTTAAGTATTGGATATTTTATTTTACAAGAAGCAAAGTTTAATAAAGTACAGTGAAGGAATTTACTTTGTCTTCCAATAAGAAAAATAAAAATAGAATTGATTTTGGCTCCAGAAATCTTGAAATAAGGGCCAGGCTGCATGAATACTTTATGCATTAGCATTTGATTTCAGATATGATATATGCCGCGTCACGACAAAACAAACATAATGGGTTTGCGACCAGCATGGATCAAGACCAACCTGCGCATCCGCGCAGTCTGATCAGGATCCATGCTGTTCGCTATCAGTTTCTCTTCTTGTAATAGAGTTGGAAAGCGAACAGCATGGATCCTGATCAGACTGCACAGATGCGCAGGCTGGTCTGGATCCATGCTGGTCGCAAACCCATTATGTTGGTTTTGTAATGGCGCAGCTCATATATGAAAGCGTAGCAGTGATTAAAACGGAATGTTTTCAGAATGTAGAATATATGTGTATGTGACACAAACCAGTTACCTTAAAAATGAATGACACAACCTGAGTTTTATTTTAATCTCCAAGTGTCAGTTAGTAGATTCATTTACACATTTGAGTTGGGTAAAGGGGGGTTGGCTAAAAATAAAATAACTTGCAGTGTGGGGGCATTGAGCACTTAATTAACCATCTTAATGTTTTTGCAAGGTGTTTTTTTTTGTGGTTTAGGGTTTGGAGGTGAGTAATGAGTAAGGTACATTAAAAATTTGTGCATTTGCAATTGAGTGGTGCAAAATGACTGTTTGTCATGTTCTTGTCACAGGATGAGAGTGATCCACTCATGGAAATTCATGGACAGGTAGCTGAGAATGACCAAGCTGAGGGAATGGCATCAAATGAAATTTCAGTGGACTTGAAGAATAATCAGGAATGGGATTTAAGTGAGTTATTGCCACTATGTATATGATAATTATCCCTATGGCTTCAGCTCATCTGTTTCAAAGAAAAAGTTGAGATATTATGATGGTTGTGTTGTTGTGATTGTTGTCGTTGTAGTTGTCATTGTGCAAAATTTAACAAACATTTTGATTCTATGAATGCCAAATTTGGAGTACTTGCTTATCATTGCATTCTGCAGTAGTAAGGCAAGAGGCATCATTCTGAAAGCTATATTTTTAACCAGGTTTTCAATTTTGAAAATCCTGGTTATTAGATTGGGGTATGGCGGGCGGATGGGCGGCTGGGCGGATGGGCGGGCGGGCGTCAAACGAAATCGTGTCCGCTCTGTAACTCTTCAACCCTTTGAAGAATTTTGATGAAACTTCAGACAAATGTTTACCACATCAAGATGACGTGCAGAACGCATGTTCCGCATGGCTGGCTCCAAGGTCAAGGTCACAGTGACATTAACATTGAAAATCCTGTTTACATGATTTTAACTTGATTTGGCAGTCAAAGGTCATATCATCTTTGGAGGTAATTTAAAAAAGATATGATATATTATTTCATGTCTACTTTGTAACTTGTTTTTCATTATACAGAATTATCAATATAATTATAGTGAACAAATTCTTCTGTGCTGAACTCGTCCTACATTTCTCAACGGATTTTGTTCAAACTTTCACAGAAGCTTTGTCATCAAGCACCCTGGCACATATTGTCGGGGTTTTGTGATTGGATAGTTTTTGACCTAATTATGGCCCTTTGTTTTTTTCCTTATACATAATATTATAGTGAACACTTCTTCAGTGGCAATTCCTCCTACATTATTCATGTTTTACATTGCACATAGTTACATTGTTTGTTGCTTGTATTTGTATTTCAAATACAACATATTTATCTACAATGGTGATAATTGAAAACCTGGTTTCATGGCATTGCCATGTTTCTTGTTGAAGTAATGTCTCCTTGAAACTTCAAATTTTTGTTGAAATTGTTTATGAAGTAGGATGATTACAAAACTATAAAAGGTATCGACATGGAATTTGGAACACTTGGTTATCACATGACAAGCCTTGCAAGACAAGGAGCATTATTCTGAAAGCATTGTTTGAATGAGTTATGCCCCTTAAATTTATAACTTTGAATATAAAAAAATATTGTTAAACTTTCATAAATGATAGTAATTGCCCTTAAACAGAGTAGTATTACTACTGCATGCAGTTCTTTTGTTTGCTTTTGATGTGTATGTGTTATTTAGCAATTGCAATTTACATCAGCTGGAAGCAATTATAGTTGTAAATCTAAGGAGATCATGCCTATCATGAAATGATCGTGTGTGAATACTTTTCTGTAGCAGTTTATAGATTATATAAAAATGTGGTTGAAATTATATTTTTAGGATATTTCTCCTTGTCACCAGGAGCATTTACAAGGTCCTTATTCCCAATCCATAATTACTTTTTTTCTGAATTCAGGTAAAAAAAAAAAAAAAAAAAAAAAAAAAATTTTGTCAGACATTGAATTCCTTTGACTTGTTTCCTAAAAGATTTATTGTATGATAATATAAATGAAAATAAAACATCATAAAATTTTCCATAATTTCTTAAATTTTTCCAAAATGCTGAATATTTCCCCAAAATTTTGGCCCAGGGCCTTTAAAAATCACCTCCATAAAACATGAAAAGGTCTTGAATTAAAATGTAAACAATTTTGGAAAGAAGAAAGAAAGTAAGTGAACAGCAAGGAAAACAAAAACTAATTGTTTAAAATCACAAAAAATAACTTACTTCATGATTTTTCACAGTTCACAGTGTTGATAGTTCACAGGTTTGTGTTTCTCATGTTCACAAGTCATTACAATTTTGTCAATTTAACAACTTGAGAATTGTTTCATAAATTATTATATACCCACCACCAAATGTGGGGGTGGGGGGCTATAATGGATTTGCTTTGTCGGGTCGGTCAGTAGGTCGGTCCGTCCGCCGGTCCGTCTCCATTTTCGTGTCCGCTCTATAACTCCTATACCAATTGAAAGATTTTCTTCAAACTTGGCTCAAATGTTCACCTCAACAAGGGGATGTGCAGAACCCATGTTACCCATGTGTCAGCTCAAGGTCAAGGTCACACTTGAAGGTCAAAAATTGACTTAGAAAATATTCTTAAATTTTAACATTTATTTGAATATTTCAGAATCTAGAGAAGGTATTTGCTTGAAACTTGAAATATATATGAAGTGTTACAATTAAGATATGCTGGTCAAGTTTCATAACAGTATTGCATTTTAACAAAGTTATGCCCCTTTTTAAGTCTTCAAATTTACATGCAATCAAATATTAGACAATATGTCGTGTCCGCTCTATAAATCCTATACTAATGAAAGAATTTTCTTCAAACTTAACTCAAATGTTCACCTCAACAAGGTTATGTGCAGAATCCATGTCACCTTTGTGCCGGCTAAAGGTCAAGGTCACACTTGAAGGTCAAAAATTGACTTAGAAAATGTTCTTAAATTTTAACATGTACTTGAATATTTCTGAAACTAGCACAGGCATTTGCTTGAAACTTAAAGATATATGAGGTGTCGCAAATAAGATATGCAGGTCAAGTTTCATTACTCTGTATTGCATTTTGACAAAGTTATGCCCCATTTTAAGTCTTCAAATTTACATACAGTCAATACTAGACAATATGTTGTGTCCGCTCTATAAATTCTATACTAATGGAAGGATTTTCTTCAAACTTTACTCAAATGTTCACCCCAACTGGGCGATGTGCAAAACCCATCTTACCCTTGTGCCAGATTAAGGTCAAGGCCACATTTGAAGGTCAAAAATTGACTTATAAATAAAATGTTTAGTACATTGGGAAAATGAAAGGTTATAATTTGTAACTGTTTCGAACATGATTTGATAATATATATTCATACTATTACCTGTACAATTAGTCTTTTTTTCACCAGAGATAATTTCTTTTTATGTATTTGTGTCACTTAAGTTATTCCCTTAACCACCTTTCCAAGTCGTCTTCTGTCAAGGACATTGGTGGGGGTATGAATCGCTTTCAGGGATAGTTCTAGTTTTTTCTGTTATGAATGAAGTTAATACTCATACACTGCTGTGTGAAATTTGTGCGAATTAAAAATATTAGTTTTCGTTATTTCTTTCTCAATTATGATCAATATGTAAAAAGCAAGATTAAAAAGTGTCAAACAATAGCTGTCACCCCAGTTCTTTGGTAACTGTTTTGCAGAAACTCTCCACTAAACTGTGAGTTTAACCCTTCTGCTAAATATTCTGATCTCTAGAGGCAGCTGGTGTTAGATCCTTAAATATAGCATGCTAATATTTTCTCTTTTATTTCTTCAGATGTCCATGGCGCCAGGGATCAGTATCAAGCTCTGCACTCACCAGTATAGATGCATGCAATTCTATTGCATGAAAATGATGGAGGGAAGAGCATATGCTCATAGAAATGTGTGAACTTGTTTTAATCATTTAATGATTGCACATTTCTACCATGGAGGATTCGTCCTTTGTCATGTGACCGTGTAAGGTACCTTTGTCAATGGACTTATAAAGATGATGGAAAACAGTTTATATTAAACTTGGTTTCCTTGTTACTATGATTATATGTACTATAATCATTTATACTTTGTAAAGATAATACAATCATGTATTTCAGTAGTTCCATAGTTTGTGTGAATCTGGCTGATTAGGTATATTTATGTTAAGCATTGTTAAAATATTATGTTTGATTATGAAGATACAATAGTTGTATGAAAACTTGCAATTCTGCAATTTTTTAAGTTGGTTTTTTACATTTTCATATATATTTGTGAGCATATTATATTCAGTAATAAAATACAAAAAAAAAATGAATAAAACAACAACAAAAAAAAACAAAAAAAACATTAATACAGTAAAAGAAAAAAAAAAGAGAACAAAACAATGAAAATTACAAAAAAAAATTCTCCTGTAAATAAATTTTAGATAATAGTGTAGATAATAGTTAACACTTAATTTTCACGAGCATGTTTTTACTTGATTGTTAAGACTTTCATTTTATTCTGTCTTTAAAGCAGCACACCTGCACTCCATATTTATTATTTTATTTTTAACAAAAATTGTTGAGACTGTTCTAGTTTTATACAAATTTTGTCACATGTAAAGGTGAAGTTTAGCTTACAAATACTCATTATAATGATCAAATTTGCCATATGATCAAGTACTCCACTGTTTGCTGTTCAAAGATAATTTTTTTTTCTAAATTTGATGAATGATTACAAGTCCATTAAATTTAAAGATGTATTATGCTCTAATTTTATATATGAAATTATCTTGAAAACTATTTATCACAAAGTCTTCATATTTCACATAGTGATTGCTCATAACTAGTAGATAACCCCTACCGTTTTTTATATCACTAGGTCAAAGGTCAAGGTCACAGGGGCCTTAAATGTCAGAATGTTTTCCGCTGATTATCTTGAAAAGTATTCATCACAAAGTCTTCATATTTCACATAGTGATTGGTCATAACTAGTAGATGTCCCATATTGATTTTGCTAGGTCAAAGGTCAGGCCACTGGGGTTAACATGTCAGAATGGTTTCTGCTCATTATCTTGGTTACTATTTATCACAAAGTCTTCATTTTTCACATATTGATTGGTCATAACTAGTAGATGACCCATATTTTTTGGGGTCAAAGGTCAAGGTCACAGGGGTCTTGAATGGTAGTATGATTTCCGCTCATGATCTTGGTTACTATTTATCATAAAGTCTTCATATTTCACATACCGATTTGTCATAACTAGTAAGTGAACCCTATTGATTTTGGGGTCACTAGGTCAAAGGTCACAGGGTCCTTGAATGTAAGTGTGGTTTCCGCACATTATTTTGAAAGCTATTTATCACAAAGTCTTCATATTTCTAATATTGATTGGTCATAGCTAGTACATGACCCCTATTGATTTTTGGTCACTAGTTCAAAGGCCAAGGTCACAGAGGCATTAATTGTCTGAATGGTTTCTGCTCATTATCTTGAAAACTATTTATCACAAAGTCTTCATTATTTTTCTTTTTCTCATAACTGAACACTTCCATGTACCAATTTATGGCAAGTTTTTATAACAAAATTACCAATAATTGGAGTCAATGGCTAGAGAAGGGGGGGGGGGGCATATGTGTCCTTCCACGTTTCTTGTTTTAATAGGGTCATATAAGTATGTGTTAATACTAAATTGGCTATTTTCCAGGAAATAATGAGTGAAAATACAAAGGAATCAGTCTGAATCTCTTTTATTTTGAATGCTTATAAGCAATATTTATTTACTATATTTCTTTAAACATTTTATATATATATGTTTTCTTAAAGGGACTCCACTGAGGTTTTTGGGTTAAAAATCACACACATTTATGATTTTCAATTTTATTTGGAGTATTTTTTTATTATCTTTAAATATTTTTTGCTTGAAGTGTCCCGCTTGTTTATGTAAAATTTTCAAAATTTCATGTTCTTTTTCTAGCTTTTTAACAGTAAAGTAATTTAAAAAAAAAAATTATTTTAGTCTGAAGGTGTGCTGCTTTAAAATCATCATTTTGTAATTTGCTTTTATATTAAACAGAGTATTTAGCAGATATGTGTATAATTATAAATTTAATGTGTGATGTTTGTTTGTGATGTACATATGGCTTCATGTATTGTTACTGTCTTTACTGTTGTTACAACTTAAGAGTCCACGATATTTAAGATATTTTTGTTTCAAAAACTTGATTTTGACAAATACTCAGATTTAAAGTTTAAAAATCATAGTTACTTTTTACATGAAACCAAATAAATCAAATAAATATATATATTAAAATTTACATTTTTCTTTTACAAAGTTTAAGTAAAGTTATAATTAGACATATGATTTTTACCTTAACTGAGTAATTTTTTGTGAATATTATGTCTTTTTGAATATGGAAATAAATAAGTATTGTTTTAAAAAAGTAAATACACTTCAGAGTAAGGTATCTAGTATTATTTTATAAAAGAAGTAAATACAATTAAGTAAGGTATCTGGAATGAATGATAGTTATAATTATAATATGTTTTAGTTTTATGTACATTTTTGGTAGTACGTTATTGATTTATTTATATACTAGTATATTACTGATAAGCCCATCTTCTCATAGCATTTTAAAGTTTATTGGTATGCTTATTTCTTCTTCACTTTTCTCTTTTTCTATAACTGCTATCTATATTCTTTACACATATATTAGGAATATTGGTGTTTTTTTTTATCATGTTTGTGTGTAAGTAGGAGATTCATGGGGGCTTTCAGTTTTTTTTTCCAGATGGACTTAGAATGTGTTGTGTTGATTGAAGGAGCTGTGTGTTGAGTGAAAGTACATTGTGGGGATTTCGAGTGTAATAGTTAATGTGAACGTGTAGCAAGACATTTAAGTAAAAGGGAGAAAATGATGAGTGAATGATGACGAATGAGAGGGTGTCCATCTAACAAGCAAATTTGGGATATTTGTATCAGGAATACGCTATGTTCAAGAGGCATTAATCCAAATGTAGTTCTTGACACACGTTTTTAATCAAATTTGAAATTATTCATGTATTGAGACCAATTAATATTTTCCGAATGAAAAGAGACCGCAGTCACATGCTTTACAGTAATATATTTTTCACACATAGATGTATGAGAAGTTAAAAGAAAATTGTTTGTATTTCATAAATTTCGAAGTCTTTTTTTTTTTTTGCCAGTGATCGACAACATCAATTCTAATGCAGAGAGTTTTTTTTATAGGAAGAGAAAAATATTATGGTTTACTAAAGTAAAGTAAATGCATAGCATGTAAGAAATCTTGATGCTTTGAGAACAAATATTTCTAATCTTAAAATGAGCTAGTTTGTGAATATTGGTTCTTTTATAAAGATTTCATGAATTTAATTTTTATATAAAATTTGAATTCGTGACTCCTTATATCTGAACATATTCATACTGTATTAATACATGTACAAATTTTTTTTTCAATACAAATTATTTTTTTTAGAATAAAGCTTATAATGTATTTTTTTTATAATTTTCACATTTGTTTGTTTATTAAAAAGAAATGATATGATATTAATCATATTTCACTGATTATTTAACGTTGAAAGTATTTAACTATCAGTGATAATTTTATATAATTATATTAAATATCTGAATTGCATATTTTTATAAAAAAAACAAAAACATTTGAATAAAGTTATAAAGAAATAAAAAGTAAAGAAATCAACATTAACTGGAAAGTATCAAAATAATCAGAAAAACAAGTAGAATTCTGCAATTATATAAAGCTTGTGACCCTGTTTATCTTCTTATAGAAAATTTAGATGTCTCAATACTTGGATAAGATCAAACTGTTTAACAGCATGTGTCACAAATTATGTTTTGATTTTTGCCATCTTAAATATGACTTATTCCAACTTTTTCTTGCTATGAGGGAATAGGATTCATCAGTAATAGTATGATGTGATTTAAATGCTTATATATGTATTAAAGCGTGTAATGTGTTTTTGTTTGTTTTGTATTTTTGCCAACATTCATTCTTCTGTACTGTTGTGATATAAGCTTATTGTACAAGCGTCACTGTGATATATTGATATATTGGCTGATTGTACTGATGTAATATATTGGCTTATTGTACTGGTGTAATATATTGGCTTATTGTACTGGTGTAATATATGGGCTAATTGTGCTGATGTGATAATTGTACTGGTGTGATATACATGTATGTGCTTGTTGTATGTGTGTGTTATATGGGGTTATTGTACTGGTGTGACTTATGGGCTAATTGTACTGGTGTGATGTATAGGCTTATTGTACTGTTGTGATGTATGGGCTTATTGTACTGGTGTGATATATGGGCTAATTGTACTGTTGTGATGTATGGACTGATTGTTCTGGTGTGATATATGGGCTTATTGTACTCTTGTGATGTATGGGCTTATTGTACTGGTGTGACTTATGGGCTAATTGTACTGGTGTGATGTATTGGCTAATTGCGCTGACGTGATATATGAGCTTATTGTACTGATATACATGTATGTCCTTGTGTATGTGTGTGTTATATGGGGTTATTGTACTGGTGTGATGTATAGGCTTATTGTACTGGTGTGATGTATGGGCTTATTGTACGGGTGTGTTATATGGGCTTATTGTGTTGACATGTTATATTGTACTGATGTGATATATGACCTTACTGTACTATTGTGATATATGGCATTACTGTACTATTGTGTTATATGGTTGTTCTGATGTGATTTATGGGCTTATTGTACTATTGTGATATATGGGGTTATTGTACTGTTGTGTTATATGGGCTTACTGTATTGGCGTGTTATATGGGGTTATTGTACTGATGTGATATATGTGCTTATTTTACTGGTGTGATATATGGACTTATTGTACTGATGTGATATATTGGCTTATTTTACTGGTGTGATATATTGACTTTCTGTATGGTGTGATATATTGGCCTACTGTAATAGTGTGATACATGGGATTGAGTCAGAGTATGCATACATATATGTTCAATCATTGTTGAAATAGAAAAAAATATATTTGTGTTAGTTACTGTTAATAATGATTTAAGTGCCATGATGTAAGTGCCATGAAAGAAAAATTGCTCCACTCTAGTGCTTTTGATATTTTATATCTTTTTTGTGCATCTTGCATTATTTTTTTAGCTTATATATATATTCATATCCATCTATTTGTAAACTTTTGATAATTTGCTTACTTTACTAATAAAAAAAGATATTTCGAAGACTGTGTCTATTATTTTTTGTTAAAATTGACAGATTATGAGATTGTAATGTGCTGCACAATAGTAACACTTAACCTGCAGGTATTGCCTTGGCCACAGATTCAGGCCATCCTGTACATCCATGTACTTAGACCAAACTCTGAGCGTTGGCAACTCATTTTTAGCTCAACCAAACCTATTTTCAAAGAAGAATGTCAAGCTATTGCCGTTGACATTGTCGAAGCTGTAGTGTTTGCTTTCCAAAAACTAAAATTGTTTTTTTTTAATTTTATTTCTCAATGGATTGAGAATCCTTTGGAAAAGACAATAAAAAAGAAAATTATACAGAACTTGACCTTTATTTAAAATGATATTGATGTTTAATGTCAAATAATGGAGTTTGGATTGATTTTTGCTATAACTGGATACAACAGTTTGGACAAAACATTCAAGAAAAACAAACTGACCTTTACCATGATTCATAAATGACATTGACCTTGAAGTTCAAATTACTAGTATTGAATTGCTATAACATGCTGAGTTTGTTATTTACTTGCCGTGTCCAAATTCATACTAGGACAAAACAACACTTGTGACCAAACCAACACAATGAAAATAATTCAAATATGACATTGACCTTGAAATGACCTTGATCATCAAGATCAATAATTTTGCTCGGACTGTTATACTTTTAAATTTTTCATTGGAGGAGTTGATTTGTTCAAGGTCAAAACAGCACTTTCGACCGAGTCATCATGGTGAATAATTCAAATATGACTTGACCTTTAAATGACCTTTACTGTCAAGATTGATTTTTTATTCTTATTTATTTGAATTGGCATAATTCCACAATAACGACATTTATTTAATGGTTGTGATGGTTCCATCACATATGCGAGAGCTTTTTAACATTGCCGATGGCGCCAGCACCTTTCACATTTGTATGAATGTTAATATTTTATAACCAAGCTCTGTAAAATTTTCTTTGTGTTGAGCCAAAAGGGAAGGCTGGATCATGTTCCATGCACGATAAAGTTGGCAAACATTTAAAGCCAGCACAACCAGTTAATAAATGTCGATATTGTGGAATTATGCCAATTGATATTCATGGACAGACTAAAACTGAATCCCCAAATTAATTGTGATATATCTGATCTGATATATCGCTTTTTAACAGGTCCTGTAAAAGTATAAATGTGTCATTTTCAATATCTTCTTTTTTACGTTTTGATGACTTTCAAGTGAAATTATTTAATGGTTAAGGGCGGGGTGAGGGTGGGGTCTCATTTATAGGAAAAACCGATGAACTTATTTATCTGAATTGCGCTGATATGTGTCGTAATTTAGGGTGATGAAATGTTAAAATGTTTGGTTTGGTTTAGTAATGACCATTATCATAATATTGATTTTAACTTAAGATTGAAAAATACTTGAAATGCGGAATCACAACACTTACTTGTGGGATTGATGCCTTAAAAATTAAAGTTTTTTGTTAATACTCGTGTACACGATATGTATAGGATATCGGCCTCGTACATCGATCTTTATGTTAAATAAAGGCCTGGTCACGAATTTCGCGACATATGAAATTCGTAGACATATGAAATTCGTAGGTCCTAACAGAAAGACCTCGTACTCGGTCGATATCCTATACTTACTTTATATCTAATACCATCCCGGATCCCGGCTTTTCTAAAGGCGATCCCATTTTAAGGTTTTCCAACGTTAAGACTATTTATTTTTGCCAAAATATTTTCTTTAATCTAGATCATTTGAACTGCCTTTTTGAAACTTGGTCTTTGGATGCCTATCTTTTTATCGGTTATTGTCGTTGTGGCGAGTGGAAAATTTAATATTTGATTCAATGTTCATTGATTTTACTGTAATTTTTAAACTGTGTTGCATTGTGTTGGCGAAATTTACTTCCTTATAATCGCCACAGGTAATCATTTCATGATGGTAAGTCCTTATCAACTCATGCAATTGTGTCTATTTATGAATGTTCCACAATATCGACACTAATCAACACTGGTTTCATAAAATATGCGATTGTCCTTGTCGCCAGCACCTCGTCGATCGCATGATGACTTTCGAATAAGTGTAAGTCTTTAATTTATAAGCAAGCCCTTTGAACTAGTTTTTTAAGTTGAGCCAAAGGTAAGGTTACAGTACGATAAGGTGAGTCACCTTTAATTTCATATTTGATGCGTCTCCTCGTGAGATGATATTTGGTTAAAGTTCTAGCAAAGTCATTTTTGGGTATTTCGTATCGAAATTGCATCCAAAATGACGAGAGAAAAATTAATGTTCTAAGTGGCATATCATTCTTCGATCTTTGAAATACAAGTACATGTATATTAAAAAACGGATATTTTTAGAAACTGTGTTTACCTTTTTCAGTTTTATTTTAGTTGAGGGCTCTACAACTGAAGTTTCAAAGGAGACCACTTTCATGTGAAAGAGCCAACGTTTAGTGGTGATTTCTTTTTTTTGTATTTTCAGAAACCTACAACGTAACACTGTGCAGAGATAAATGACCTGATGAAGTTAGATAAAAAATATATATTTTCAACTTTCTTAAAATAAAGACATAAATATCATAAAAAATCAGGTTTCACGGTAAATAGTTCTTTTGTCATTTTAATGTCACAGATTGATTATTCTGATCAGAAATGAAGGATCATTATTATACTAAAGTGTAATGACGTTCACGGTCATATATGAGTAATAAGTAATAAGATTACAATTTGTGAGATATATTCCTATGGTGATATTTTGTCTTGCAAACGTCATTAGGTGACATGAAAGTTGAGATAACGGTTTACGTGTTAGATCTTGTGAAATGTATAAAGAAAAGATAAACGTCGTATCTTGCCAATTCATTATCAGTGCCATGTCCTCATACATGTATTTGATATAAATGAATAACATGTTTGAGCAAATTCGTAAGTTAAATTTTTATTTCATATGTTTTCGTCATTTTATTGTCAAAATGTATTTCAGATGAATATAATTATAATAATTTGCGTAAAAGTTATAATAATAATATAAAATATTTTCTATTTCAATATCTTTAAAGCGGATACTGACCCTTATTATCATAAAGCGAGTTGGCTTGAACCAATCTTTATACTGTGACAGGACAGGTACATGTATTAAGGCCAAATGTTCAAAGACACTGCTTATAAAGTTTTGAAAGGCAGAAGTAATTACGAGCCGTCATGTTGTTATGATTTCAAATAGTGGGGTACAAATGGACAAAACTTTTTTGAGTCTGAATGAGGGAAGCATTACGAAAAACGTTGAATAAAGACGTGGGTAAATTTTGGTTTATCACAACGGTAACCGACATAAATATAAGTCGATAATAAGCAAATTATAAGGGATCGTTAGCATTATCTTTGAAATTAGCAATTTTCCAATTTTACGACTATATTTAGTATTAACAATATAGTATTTAATATATAGAGGCTATAAAATGGCAATATTATAAGATATCAGATCATATTATGCGAGTCTATAGCTATGTTTGTATCACGGCCGTGCAATACCATTCAATATCCTCTATTAAATGAGCCGCGTCACGACAAAACCAACATAGTGCGTTTGCGACCAGCTTGGATCCAGACCAGCCTGCGCATCCGCGCAGTCTGATCAGGATCCATGCTGTTCGCTTACCAACTCTATTACAAGCAGAGAAACTGATAGCGAACAGCATGGATCCTGATCAGACTGCGCGGATGCGCAGGCTGGTCTTGATTCATGCTGGTCGCAAACCCATTATGTTGGTTTTGTCGTGTTACGGCTCAAATTAATTTGACGTTTTTGTTTTCAGGGAAACTTGTTTTAGCTGTGGTAATTGTCCATTGTGTGGATAGCTTTGGGTAAACATTTTTTTCAGAGAAATTTAAAATTTAATAGAATACTCGGCTTTTTTTGTAAATGGACACAGATAATTTATTCAACATTTTCATTAGACTCGAACATTTCTTTGACAAAGAAAATTAGTTTGAAACAATATTCTAATATTTTGGTTTTATATTTTTTGAACTGCTGAATTTTCTTTTGGGCTTGCTATACTTCTATTTTTGCAACCATCCAGTTTGATTATTTTTGGAAGTTAAAATGAAATTGATTAAGTTAAAGGGACTCCTATGAGGATTTCAAAGAATATCAAAATTTTCTCACAAATCGGGTCAAGAATATCATATTTTTTAAATACGATTTTCAATTTATTCATGCGTATACTTCTTAATCATCTTTTGCATATCTTTCGGTTTAAGTACCCCAGCTGATCTGTATAAGATATTAAAATTTTATGTTTTTTAAGCTTTTATACATCAGTGGAGTTCCTTTAAGTCAACCTAATTATCCTAGGTCCAAGAAGGTTAAGGATAAAGCATAGTAATCACTACATTCTTTTTATTTAGTACGAATACGACATATATTATAACAGTAAGAAACACAACAATAACAGCAGCAACAACAACAACAATAGCTAACACAAAAAGTACAACAGACATATCAGGTGTGTATTTTCTTGAAACATGTACAATCCATGTAAGCTTAGTAGATTGTTTCCTGCAAAACATAATTAAAGAACACACTATTTGTTAGAAATGAAATTTCCTTTTCAAATATTGGCTTAAAGACCTATTATGTCGTTGGAATGCTTTTACTTTTAATTCTCCAAAGCTTTTTATTTTTTGGTTTACCTTTGAATACTTTCCAGGAAGGCACACTTTAAGACCATTTGCGTTTTTTTTCCATTTTGTGCAGTTATATAGTGATTTATTTTTTGTATGGGGTCAAAATTCTTCTTTGTTTACATTTTTCTAATTTTATGACAACTCATTTAACTTTAAAAGGCTACTTTCTTCAGGGAACAAACATATATGTGCTTTTAAAATAGTATTTGAAGGTCATAAAACTTATGTTTGCCCTTTCTAAAGAAGTTAATATTCATTCATTTCTTAAACATAATGTGCCTTTAGATATAAAAAAAATATCTGTAAAGCAAATCACATTTTTCTGTTGGTTATCTTTTGATACGTTGCTCGAAAGAATACATATAGATGCTTTTCCACATACCATGTACTACCTCCCCTGACTGCATTTTGCGGATAATTCCAAGAATATTCATATGCTTTCACAATTCTATCATATTCAATCTTTCAAATATTGGTTAATATAAAATAAATGTATAAAATAATTAGAAAAAAAAAACCAACAAACTTCACTTTGACTTCCTGTGAAATTTACAGGGGAGAAATGAATTCCATTGGTCATATTGAAATTACAAATGAAATTTGGGAATCTCATTGGCCATTCTAAAATAAAATGTAAAGAATAGTTTTTGTCATTCTATATACATGTAATTAAAATGTAAAGGACAGTTCTTGCCATTATGAAATAAAATGTAAGGGTAGTTTTGAAATTAAATGTACATGATAGTTATCTAACTTTGTAGATGTCCAGTTGATATAATGTTAAATATTTTTATATATTTTTGTTAACTTCGACGGAGTATCTTTTTAAAAGACACTTCTTGTTTTCTATCTATTTACCTTTAAAGAATGGGTTGAATTATCCGATAGTATACACCAAAGACTTATATTACAGATAAATTTAGCTATGGGGTAACAACTGGTTACAAAATATTGAACCGCTATTTTTTTTTTTTGATATTTAGTTATTTTCTCATCTTTTACCAGAAATTTGGCCGTCAGGACATATCGCTTTGGATACAATTCACATTTTTGTTTTTTACTCAGTTGAAATTTGGGGACGAGTTCAATGAAGCCAGGTAGAAAGCTGAAAAGCGGCTTGGTTTTTCATTCGCACAAAGGTAGTGGGCACATTTTCCACTCCCACCTACACGAAATAACAAAAAACAAATCAAGATTATCATGTTTATGTAAGCTTGCAGGTTGAACTCAAGATAAAGGGACACTATTCACGGACGACAACAGGAAAATAAGGGGTAAAAAACTATTATTTGACTTTATATTTCAGCGATAAATGCATGCAGTTCAAACCCATGCGTTAGAGGTATCTGCTACCACTCGCACACAACACAATATCATTGTGAATGTCCTAAAGGGTACTTTGGTAAAAATTGTGAAATAGGTGAGAAGGAATTACTCATATTTGATAATATATGTTCTTGAACATTTACAGTTACTTGCATGTTCTTTTACCATTGAATATGACCAATAAAAATTAATTCATTAAAGTCATTTTAATTCATGTGTGAATGCTAAGTATGAATTGTGAAACATGTTTTTTTTCTATATTAACATGCATTCAACCGAATCGGATTAAGCAATGTTAATAAGCCATTTCAAAGTTTAGTTTGACTACTTCCCTTATATACATTATAGTTTTTGTTGTTGTATGTAAAGTAAAGTCCAACCGACATACATTTACTGATGACGTCTCCGTGGAAAATTTCATGTCATGATTTATGAGTGTAACATAAATATCGAATTTCTATGGTGGCTGATTTGATTGTCGTATTTTCATGTTTTCCTATGGCGCCCCGCGGAGCGAAAATACGACATTGCGTAAAATAATCAGCCACCATCGAATTTTAGATTGCTACCTGAAATCTTCCTCGAAAGAAAAAACAATAAAACAATTGGGATTCGGATTCATGGCAGTGAGAGGGCAAGTGAGCTACATTAACCACTCGACAACCGAGCCCTCTCTGACCTATCTCTGACCACAGAGGAGATTGTCGGTCAGTGATAACAATAAACATAAACTTTCATTATTTAAACACCTTTTGATCATTATATAGATGACAACGAATGTATCTCAGAGCCATGTCAGAACGGCGGAAGTTGTATCGATGGTGTCGGAACCTTCTTGTGTCAGTGTAGACCAGGATTTACGGGAGATTTATGCCAGAGAGGTAGTCTTTTTTTTTTAATTAAAACTCAAATGAAAAAAAAAAAATATTTTCATTATATTTAAAACAAATCTGATTGGATAATTTATCAAAGTTTGATTTAACCATAATGCTTTGAAGTTACTGGCATCAATGACGTCAAAATGTTTACGTTACAACCGAACCAATTTCGGCTATTATTCATAATTATAATAACCTTATCCGAATGGGCAGGTATACATACATAATAATTTTATATCCATGCGCGAGTGCGTATATCTGACTTCTGGAAGCGATTTTTTAAAAATTAATTTGATGTTTGGGATAAGAAAATATCCGATTTAAAATATGTCAAGGTACAAATAAAGACAAAACAAACAAAAATTGTGTATTTTTTTCTATTTCATAAGAATTTTTACTTATATCTTTGATTTTATTACACAGCCTTAGAAAAATGATAAATATAGAGAGAATTCTTAATAGAGTAGTCGCGCAGTCTGATCAGGATCCATGCTGTTCGCTATCAGTTTCTCTACTTGTAATAGGGCTTGTAAGCGAACAGCATGGATCCTGATCAGACTGCGCGGATGCGCAGGCTGGTCTGGATCCATGCTGGTCGCAAACGCATTACATTGGTTTTGTCGTGACGCGGCTTATATTATGTGTGTTACGTTTATTTTGTTGACATGTCATACATTATTACCAGACGTCAATGAATGCTCACGGTTCATCACTCCATGTTTCAATGGCGGCACCTGTGTGAATGGAATTGGTAAAATGTCTTGTCAGTGCCCTATTGGTTTCGTTGGCGAAAGATGCCAGGATGGTAATTTACCAAGTTGTTTTAACCTTATCAGCAAATGACCTGATGTAAAAACTATATATATATATATGAAAATTAAATCTCATATTGATCATTCCTTTTCTTTGAAAATCAACAACTCATAAGGAAGAACGGCTTCGCGATTAATGTCTAATATCCAAGTTTGGTTATCGTTGCCTATTTCTTTCGCTTTAAATGTTTATATTATTATATCCTAAAATTGTTCAAAATTTAAACAAATTATTAAACACATTTTTCATTCTGCCTATGTGTTTATGTAATTGTAGCATACATGTTTATTCTAAGGGGGTTATAAAAAAAAACAAGAACACCATCAAACAAACATGATAAGTTCCATTGGGACTGGAATGTCAAATAATCCAAATTTCCTAACTGAATTTTAACGTGTTTTTCCATAATTGTAAGTATTGTAATATGAATTTTGACTAAGTATACAACGTGCAAAGGCGCAAATAATAATAATAATAATAATAATAATAATGATAATAAAAAATGATAATAATAATAATAATA
The DNA here is from genome assembly GCF_026571515.1 of Ruditapes philippinarum. Taxonomy (NCBI): domain Eukaryota; kingdom Metazoa; phylum Mollusca; class Bivalvia; order Venerida; family Veneridae; genus Ruditapes; species Ruditapes philippinarum. The sequence continues at coordinate 105,419 of NW_026851979.1, read as the reverse complement.
AATAATAATAATAATAATAACAATAATAATAATAATAAAACATGTAATAATAATAAATAAAAAAGAAAACAAAGAAAAATACAAAATCGAAAAAAAAATGAAATTGTTCACTTTAAAAAATGTTCACTTTTTGTTTCTATTTTGTAGCAATGGATCCTTGCATACATAGTCCTTGCGTACGTGGATCATGTTTCTCACATAAATCCCAATTTGTCTGCGAGTGTCCATCCGGGTACGACGGAAAGTTGTGTGAAACTAAACAGTGTAAGTGTGCTAGTATCATTTCATGTAAGGTACCAACTAAAAACGCAAAACATACACCATTTAATTAATCCCAAAACTGTATCCAGTATAAGAAACGTGATATCCATATATTTGGTAACAACAACAATACTTAGCTTTTAGTCGCATAAAACAGTGCAAAAAAAAACAACAACGACATCAAAATAATAATAATAATTATAATATTATTATAATAATTATTATTATAATTATTATTATTATTATCATTATTATTATTATTTTTATTATTATTGTTGTTGTTGTTATTATTATTATTAATTTTATTATTATTATTATTATTATTATTATTATTATTATATTTATTATTATTATTATTATAATTATATTCAATTTGATACTACTACTACTACTTAAAATTATAATAATGATGTTCAATTACAAGAAAAAAACAAAACAAAAAAACAACAAACAAACAAAACAAACACTAAAAACAACACATCATCACCAAAATGTAAAAAAACAACAACAAAAACAACAACAACAACAAAAACACATAAACATAGTCCTCAGACAGTGGAAAATTGTAACGTCTTATAAGGTATCGTAATCTATGATTTTTTTTCTACAGAAATATAAGTACAAAACACTATAAGGAAAACGTAAGCAAGAAGCCATTATAAAATTGTCGCTTTTTAAATAAACCGGTGATTATTTGTTTCAGTATACATGTGTATATAGTATATTAAATGAATGAATGAGTTAATACTGCATTTATTGAGCGAGTGGAATACAATCATATTGTGTCAGCCTCTGCGTGCGTAATATTGTCTTAAGTAACGTAAACATTTGTTTTCGTATTTAGTAACGGTATTTATTCTTTCTGTACCATATACGATACACTTTTTTCATATTCATAACATTTTACAAACGTTTACATATATTATTTGTTCTTTCCAAATGAAGATTTATCAGTTTTATAAGTTTCAATAATCATTATTTGAAAATTGTAAAGATATTACCGAATTTACATTTCATGTTAATAAAGGGAGGTAATTAGAAATTTATTTTCTATAAAGTCAAATTTTTCAATAAGAAATGAATGCGTGTATTTTAATTATTACATATATTAATGTGTACAAATATTTGCAGTACATATTTTACATATTCTTCGATGTTTGAAAATTGTTTTAGAATCATAATTATATAGATCTACATATATAAAATTTCACTTAAATGTGGTAACGACCTTAGGTACAACATACATATCCTCAATTGTTTAAACTTTTTTTTGCGCACATATTGATATAAAATTTGTTACGTTTCAGTAGCGTTAATCATTATATTGTGGTCGGAGTTGTAAATGGCCTATAACATAACCTGAAAAAGAGTTTCATTTCTCTAATTTCAGCAAAACAAACCATAGTGGGCCCCAGAGAGGAATTTATCAAAATACCGTTGGCTGATCCATTAAATTTGAACTGCAGTGTTTCGGACAGTACTAATAGTTACAACACAGTATTTCAATGGCGAAAATCTAGAGGATGCTATCAGCTTCACGCTAATGACAATAATAATTTTTGGAACAGAGTCAGAGGTATGTTTGTATGTTTATCTTCTTTTGTTTATAATGACGTCATAATTTTATCAATAATTTTTTTTATGCATATAATTATAGTGACGTCATCATTACTTTTTCATATAATTATGACATATATATAATGCCCTTTTTGCATTGAGCATTGCGTTCTATTCTTTTTCTATTTTTGAATTACATTTGTTACAATCTGATGAACTTAAGAAAAAAAATATCGAATGGGAACTTCATAAAAATCGCACATATTTATCCAGGCAGTTTTTCAGCCGAAATCAGAAGAGACCGGGGTTGGATAAAACTTTTATCGACACCGGTTCTAAACAAGTTACAAAGAGTTACATTATATTCCGCTAAAAATCGAATTTTACATCTTCACCTGACAGAACATTCTTGAAAGGTCTGATTGCTTCAGTCAAGCTTTTATATCCGAAACTATTAAACCATACAGTAACCTAAACAAACTTAACAAAAATACGCAAAATTAATTCCAATTCGGATCCCAAACACATTCAATTTTGAACGCACTTTATAATTGCATTAGTTAAAAGGGATTAGTGGGTTTAATTATAACTAAAGATAAAGAACAAATAAGAATTAAAAAAAACCATCCTAGATCAAAAATTTTCATTTTGAACTTCCCTTTTCATTCAAAACCCATGTATTTTTTTTTTTGCCATGTTACAGGACATAAGGTCTGCCCGGTATACCTATAAGCAATTTTTTTACAATCTGTACCAATATGTCAAACCCTTGACTCTGTCCATCAAAACCAGTTATTTCAGTGTGAGCAGTGTTCTTTCTAATCCTATTAAATGTTTCAGGAATTAACAACAGGCTACTATATACTATATAGCTCTATGCAGTTATTTGAAACCTTCTAGTTTCATGAATATGGAGACTATTTACACTCAATAACTATCTTTAACATGTTTAAAGTGAATGGCCAGTTTTTACACCTATAAAGTACAAATGTACCTACGGAACAGTGACCTAGCAAATAGTTAATATGTCTTTCTCAACCAACAGTCCATGGGGTTTGGGTCTTACTTGGTTAACAACCATGATTAACATCTATGTTCCCTCATTTGACACTGGTAACTTCCAGGAAGCTCACTTGTGAGTTAAAGTTTTATTCACACTAATGCTTAGTAATTTAATAGTAAACAAAATCTGTTTATGGGCATGGGGTTGAAACTAAAACATTCCGGCAGGCAACATCAGAGTCATGTGTCCCAGTCTTAGAAGTAAAAATATGTCCAGCCTAATTAAGAAGAACGGTTAACCGGAAGTGGAAAAATAATGTCTACTTTTGGTGCATGATAATGGCCATTGTAAAATATTTTTTTAACACACAATTTCACATGTAATATCTTAAAACCTTAAGGCCTGACTTTTGAGAACTTTTCCTGGGATAACGATAATTAAAAACTACTTTTTCCATACCAGGAAGTTTCTATTGGAGTAAGTTTGCGGCAAAAAAATAAGGAATACTAGCCTAAATGTATTATTCTATATAGTAAATATTAGTATTTGAAATCATATTTAAAAATACACATGCCCTTAGAATTATCCTATCAATAGCCAACAAACTTGTGGGTTTTCTTATTTCAGAGCATTATTCCACATACCAGTTGCCGCATGCAGGTATAGGGGCAGCGGGAACGTATATTTGTACAGTGGAACAGATGAAGAAGTATTTCCATGTTGACATCGCATGTGAGTATGAGGTGTAGTCCTGAATTAATGATATACATGTATATTTTTGTGTGTGCAGTTTTCAGATGCAAGGATGGAACGACCATATTTTGATTTGATAAAGGAGAGTTTTTTTCACATTATGATATTGATTTATTACATGCAGTGAAATAAAATGTTTTAACTTCTCGGTGAATTTACTAATTAAAATTTCATTTTCACAGAAGCCGGACTATATCTAAATGCGGATGAAAAGAATATCGTATCGTTTTATTCAGGGAAACATATACAATATTGATTTGAAACTTAATTTAAGTGGAAATAGCGTCAGAAATACACTCCCTCCGTCATCGGTAAAATGTGCTAGATTTTGAGAAATCACATGGATATCTGCACATACAACATTTTAAAAATGTGACATATTCGTAATAGTATGTGACGTCATGCGCGGTAAATTCAGTAAAACTGACTTTAAACTGTAAACTATTTCAAGTTTTGTTTTATCAAGTTACTATTAAATATTTAATCTATGAAGATAAACAGAATATTTGAGTTTTGAGATATTGTCTTGATCCTGATCGAACAGGCCGGAGCCAGGTGCTTGCTTTCACAATAAATAGATGATATTAAAGTTTTTTTTTCTATAAATACAAGTTCTGTTTATTTTCTACATTTTTCTTCTTTTTTTCTGATTTTTTGAAAGACTTCCCCTAAACTTTGTGTTTTAGCTGAACTTAGAAGAAAGAAGTCCGACAAGACACCAGTGAAAATACGGAAAATATGTTTCACTGCAGTAAAAAAAAATTTCAATGAAAATACGGAAAATGGAAATACGTATTTTTATTTCATCAATATTTCTCAATATTTCATTCATAAGTATACAATAAACACTACATAGAATTGTATGTACGCATAATAAATAAGACTGACCAATAAATTTGCCCTACACAATTATGATAATGTGTTAGTAAATAACAGGTACTTGTGTTTATAATATGCACTGAATAATAAAGAATCGCAATAAATGTTATGTACAGTGATTCCATATTAAACTATTTCCACTGAAAATACAGTAGCATAGCATAGTTTATATGACATCACGCAGACTGGTTTTTCCTTTAAGGAAATGTTTTTTCGAGTGAGAACTAAAAAATATCAAATTATATAATTAATAGATAATCCATTTTTTTCTCATGAAAAAATCAAGAATGCTGCAATTTTTTTACTTTTTTTTCTGTTTATTTCCATTGCTTTCAAAAAATCTCCCATTTTGTTTTTAGATTTATCCTTACTAGTTTGTTCTACATATTTCAGGGTGTTCAGAGATATGTACGTTTGAAGATCGTGCTTTATGTAAATGGGACGATACCGGATCTTATATTTCATGGCGGGAAGAGCATGGACGACTTGATGATCATTCCCTGGGAACTAGTAAGTACATCTCTGCATGGACATTAATCATATAAATGTATACTTAGTTACAAAAATCACACTGGCCATAGCTTTCGTAGAATCGGTGGGTTTAGTCGTCGCAGAACATAAAACGCACAAATAAGCACTTTTTTCTAAGGTCAAATTAGATAAAGGTTGTACTCGGTTGAAATGTGCGTTATATGTCAAGTTAAACCCTTAAAATTGACATGAATGCTATCGGGCCCACTGCACTGCGTTGCAATCAAATCCACCGCCATTTGCGTTGTAATCATTTTTGTCTCTACTTTTTAAAGAAGGCAATAACAATTTCTTAAAAGTTTCCCAATATATGTTGTTTCATTAATACGATGCGATGCCAGTGTTTTAGTTGGTCGTTTTTTTGCACACATTTGTGGGTAATTTTTAACCAACATTCGGCTAAAGTGACATCCCCCGTCCCAACTGTACAGAAGTTGTGCATAAATGACAATGAATTAACACTGTTGGCGTTATGTAATAAAGTTGGAAAGAGCTACATATGTTGGGCATCTTAGTCTCACTATGTGTCCAGTAAAAATAAAGTAAAATTCAGTCATCAACTTAACCAGACAACAGCAAAGGCCATATTTTATCCACATTTTATTCTGCGACGAATACTCCACCGCCGCTGCGATGGGCCCACCACTTCTGCAAAAGCTATGACCAATGTGAAAATAGTGGAATCAATATGTTATTACTTAAGCAACAAGACGTTCAGCTCATATAAATTTCAATTGTCAACAAATCACGCCACAAGTTAAAAGGGGCGCCCTTTACCGAGTGGTTAAGGTTAATGATCTAAATCACCTGCCCCTCACTGTTGTGGGTTTAAATCCCGTCAGAGACTTTTGGCTTTTCCGTTGTGACTTGACATTCAACAAGACAAAACAAACAAACATCATATCAACATTAAAAGCAACAATATTTTTAATGTTTATATCTTTTTTTTAAAGCCAGTTGTAATAAGAATATAAAGGCAGTAACAATTAACCGCAAATATGAGAACCATCATATTGTTTAAATCTGTTTACACAAATACAGATATGATAAAAATAAAATGAACTGCATAAAAATGCTGTCAAACCAACAATGAAAAGGCGCAAACATTTTTATCTCCAGAAAGTGGTACATATATGACAGTACAATCGGACACTCCTGGGACAAATGACGCAAGCGCTTATCTGACGTCAGACAATTTACCAGCCAATCAAACAATTTGTTTTGAATTTTGGTACCGGATATCCTTTAATGGTTCTGGAGCATTGTTGATGTATCTTCAGGTATATATCTTTTTTTATCTTTAGTTAAAATACAACTCTCCAGCTTTTATTGAAAGAGGATGCGGTCGTATGTGTGCAACAATTATACATACATGTAGGAGGACATCCGACCTGTCATAACTGTTATAGATAAGTTCCCTGATGCCTTCTTGACTAGCTACCAACTCTCCATGGAAAACGGCTATTGACCTTAACTGAGTATGCACATTGCAAAGCACAAACATGGAACACAATTAACCCTGTCTGTTTTACAATTCCAATCTCTACTAGTTTAAAAACATTCATTTTAGATTAGCGGCAAAGAAACGTATTGTCTTTTTTGAACGTCTATTACTCGTGTGAAATGATGAAACAGAGGTCAAGGTCCAAAATAGCTCAAAACAATTCACGAAACTTGGGATCAAATGCAATGTCTTTATAACACGAAAACGCCTAAATACATGTACAACACACGAAATGAGTTTGTTCTTTTTTGAATTATTATCACGTTATAATGTACACAATCGACTCAAGCAGATCATCGCCATAAATCCGGATTGATGTAATGGATGTATGTAAGTCATTCGTTGGAAATGACTGCATTTTCATATTGTAACTTATTAGCATACATATATGGAATAAATAATAGACATAATATATGTCGTTTAAGAGATAAAATGTTAAATTAGAAAAAATACATTGCATGTTTCACCAATTTATCTAAACGATTAATGCTTAGCTATTTGTGTCATACTTATTTAGTAAATTTTCAAATGACCCTATGTCTCTTTCCAGGATTTCATGCCTACACACACAAGCACAGAGATGTTTAAGGCAATGGATAACACAAATGGACAAATGGGTTAAAGCTGATATTACTATTTCCCGTGATCTAATACCAAATGATTATAATATTGTCCTTTCTGTAGACAGACGGCGGTCATTTCAAGGTTCTAGTTGACGTAGACGATCTTAAATTCAGCAATGTTCACTGTCAAGGTAAGTTTACTGAATATCGTTTTAGGAAATATTTGTATCATAAAGTCCTTAAACAGTCGGAATACATTTTGTCACATTTCTGTGTTGTACATTTCCTCGGTATTATTACATTTTGAGGATGATCCTCAAGTAAGGCGCCATTTTGTAGATAATGACGTCATAATAGTAAACTTCCGCTCTCGTGACATATCTCCCAAAAACCTTTCCGGATGTATAACGATATTATCCGTAATATGACGATATTTACCGATTCTTTAACATTCGTTATCCTTATAAAGTAATTCACCATCGTTCAGAAACTATTTTGTTTTATAAAAAGAACTGTTTATGTTGTATCAGCAAGGCTTTTTTTTAGCAAGCCTTGCTCATACAACATGATAGTTCCGTGTAAACAGTTTTAAATTAACTTATTTCTATATAAACCTATTATTTAGAGATATTTTAGCCGTTGTTTGTTAAAAACTGTTTTGCATATATAAAAGCAATATTTTTATATGTTTGAACCTCTGATTATATGTTTAGTATATGTAATTCCTTTTAGAATATTATAGTACATTTTTCATTTCTTTAATGCATTTATCAATATATATTAACGATCTTGATAAGAAAAAATAGCTATTAATTTGCTTAAAGTACGAGCCGTAGGCCTACATTTTTAAATTTAGATTTGTATTTTCAAAATTTGGTATATTCGCACTTAAGTCATACTGACGGACAGAAGGACAAATTGTTTTCCGAACATAACAAAGCAAAGGCAACACGGATTACTTTTACTTATGAATGATATAATTTATTGCAGGTGACCAAGGACTTCCGATTATTGGTAAGTATTGCATTGTACATGTTATTGTATTTTCGTTTTGTTCTCTATGATCTCCACAAGTGAGTAGAGGAGGAACTCCACTTAGGTCCAAAAACATGAAAACATGAAAAATTAATTTATTATGTAGATCAGCTTGGACACTTAAAACAGAAAAATATGCAAAAGATATTTTGGAACTATCCACAAAATAAAATGAAAATCTTACTTTTATGCTATGCTAAGCCCGATTTTAGAGAAATGCTTTGCAACGCTTTTAAATTTATGGTCATTTTGCACAATTATAATAATCATTCTAAAAAAAAACGGAATGAGCGAATAATCTGAAACTTTGCACATATGTTTTTACGATTTTAGTTTGAAATCCTTAAGTTACTTCGGACTCTTTCATGTGAGGAAGCTTTCGTGCTAGCTGATGTAATGTCTCTGGCTCTTATCATGTGTCCGACAGTGCCTGAAAAAATGCACAAAGGTGCACCTGAGGTCGTCATTAACCGGTAAAGCTGGAAACTCGCCATTTAAACAATGTTGATGTGACTTAATATCAAACAAACCAACCAATCAATTAAACAGTGACTATGAATTTCTCTATCACAAAATAATTAACCTGTTTATGTCCTTGTTTTTCAGGATGAGATTTTAGAAAGCGAACTGCATACGAAATTGGCATTTTATGTCTTGAAATCAATTCGTATAAAATAAACAGAGAACTTTTTAGTAGATCGTTCCTTATTGTATCATAGACTCTGATTCATAAGTAAATTAGATACTTTAAAGTAAGGACACAACAACAACAACATCTTATCATAAACATAAAAGCACTTATATTCTACTACATTGTATATTATTTAAGTACTGTAAAATAAAAAATGTAAATAAAAATGAAATCTTGAGTATTTAAAACGAAGATGTTCTAAATATAGTACATGCCAATACTCTAAGCTGTTCCCTAAGTGTCATGGTCGACATCAGCCGGTTTAATTGAATTTTTCTGAGTATGATATGCGATTTTACTGACAGTATTAATATTTCAATAGTCTAAATAGTCTAGTACGATGTTAAAATGATATTTTTATCGGATAATGCGCAAGAATTAAATAGGAAAAGGATATTTGCAAATTTAAACAAGGTTATACAAGCGTGTCTTATTCTGGTTAGGTTTCATATCAGGTCTGACCATTAACTTTAATGCCGCATCTGACGAAAGAAACAATATTAAAAAATAGGCTTGTAAAGTATTGAAAGCCAGAACTAATTCTTGTAAAGTATTGAAAGCCAGAACTAATTCTTGTAAAGTATTGGAAGCCAGAACTAATTCTTCATCACCTCCCATACTCTCCATCATGAGCATGATGACAATGTGCAAAACGATGTCCTCCTTTTGAAACCGGTTTTAGAAAGGTCTACAACACATTTCATGTTTCACTGATGAGATTACCGATGAAAATGGCACACTCACCGCACCGGTTACGCTACGGGGAGATCACTGCGTGGGAGATTCGTGAAAATGGATGTCTCTCTTTTTTACTATTCATGCAAACGATATTTAAGACGCGAAAAGAACTCTTTTGGATACAATCAGCTTAATTATGTGACTGTCAAAGTCTGTCAAGTTATGATACCTAGTGAACGTCGAAGAATTATAGTCTGAACGGAGAAAAAAAGGCGGCCATTTTATTCTTTAGAAAAAAAAACCATTGCCTGTGACTGTGTGTATTTCTCAGTGAGTAATGTTCCCTGTGTGGATGTTGCTACAGTAAAGTATAACTAGTAAGGAATGTACAATGTGTAAGTATTGCTAGTAAGTAATGTTCACTGTGTAAGTATAACTTGTAAGTGATATTCACTCTGTGTGTATATTTGAGTTACCGATGCTCCTTGTTTGAGTATTGCTAGTTAGAATTGTTCACTGTGCAAGTATTGCTAGATTAAGTTAGGAATGTTCACTTTGTAAGAATTGATAGCAAGTAATATTCACTGTGTGTATAACTAAGTGAGCAATGTTCCCTGTGTAAATATTGCTAGTAAATGTTCACAATGTAAGTATTGTCAGTAGGAATTGTTAACTGTGTAAATATTTATCGTAAGGAAGTATTGCTAGTAAGTAATATTCACAGTGTGTTTAAAACTTTGTTAGCAACATAGATCGCTACGTAAAAATGGTAATACACATAAAAAAGATCACATAACTTATTTTCCACTTTATAACTTTTATTTCAGTGGGAACTGTAAACTATAAAAACACTTTTGTAATTCGTTTCTTTCTTTTGTTTGGGTCGTTTTCTTGCCACAAAACATGCAAAAAGCAAACGGTTAGAATTGTCACGTATAAAACGTTACATGTATCATAAAAAGAGGAAATCGTTGGCGATAATATTTCCTTTTTCGCCTTTTACATTCAAGTTCCATATCTTTTGATAGTATAATTGTTTATCATACGAGTGCTATCCGATCTGCGTCATCATTTTCAAAAATTCGAGCCTTTATAGTATTTCTAATGCTAGCATAAGCTAGTAAGCCCTGTTTAGTAGTGATCAAACACACTAATATTACTATTGAACTATCAGCCAAAGCTATAAAATCTTAATTGTTCCTTTAGATTGGCTATTTTATGTTTACATGGAAGCGATCCGTAGTTTTGTAGATGGTTTTCTATATCACTTATGGATCTCTTTAGCACATATGGAACTCAAATGTATTTGAGCAGCGATTCCTTCATTTGCAGCCAAATCTCAATAAATGTTTAAATCATAATTTGTTTGTATATTATGCACCGGTCTGTGCTAAGTCCTCGTTACATTTCTGTATTTTGAGTCCATTTAGTGACATTTTCTTCATACGCATTGCATGCTTTGGACACACCAGAACCCACGACGGAAAGAAAATCTCGATGAAGACTGCATAGAAATTCAATACAAAAACCGGTAATTTAAAGGAGAGACAGGAGGGTAGAATCACATTTCGATTTTCTTAAAACATGGTTTATTTTTTGTATAACTATTTAAAAAGTTTTAAACTTACGCTATGATTGACCTAATTTCACTATCACATCTGGTGTTATTCTTCACATCTGGAGCAGCGGAAATTCACATATACAGTTTTTATCGATGCTCATTTTTGAGATACATATGGGGGTCCACCCCCGTGATTATTATATTTGCACTTTCACACAATAAACACTATCTACCTTGTTCTACATACACAATTCACACTATTTACTTAGTACTTATAACACAATGAACACTTTTTGTGCACTACTAACCAAATGAACACTTTTTACTTTGCGTTTCTAACACAATGATCACTATTTACCACAATGGACACTATTCACTATGTACTACTCACGCAATGAACACTATCAAATATGCTCAAAGAACACAATGAACACTTTTGACTAAGCACTACTTACACAATGAACACTTTTAACTAAGCACTACTTATACACAATGAACACTTTTAACTAAGCACTTCTTACACTATGAACATTATTACCTTAGTACTTTTAACACAATAAAACAATTAACTTTGCAATACTAACACAATGAGCACTATTGACTATGCAGTACTTTTTTCCGCCTTTTTTTCTCCATTCAGACTTTTATTCTTCGAAGTTCAGTAGGGGTCATTACTTGACAGACTTTGACAGTCACAGAATTAATCTGTTTGCAACCTAGAGTTCTTTTCGAGTCTTAAATATCGTTTGCATGAATAATTAAAAAGAGAAACATCCATTTTTCATAATCTCCCACGCAGTGATCTCTCCGTAGCGTAACCGGTGCGCGGAGTTTGACATTTTCATCGGAAATTATCACATGGAATATACATGTGTCCAAAAGGAGCAAGCAGGCTATCGAAGCATGCAACAAAGGTATAAATTGATTAATCTCATCAGTGAAACATGAAACGTGTTGTAGACATTCAGCATCTTCTTCATAATATTTATATTTAGTGTCCAGCTTTATTTGTCATCCATTGAAAACGCCGTAATTCTTAAAAATTCTGTTTGTAAGTTTTCATAGAAGAATAAAGGTCTGCTATATCAAATTTAATTCATAGTCGCCTAGTTATTCATAGAACCGCGTTCATAAAATAGTATTGACGTAATAAAGTGAATATTCTGAAACCAAATAAAGCTTGACACAAAGTATGTTATTATTCATCTGTAGCTGTTCTGCAGAAATTAGAAACATTCTCCTGTCGGCCCCATTGAAGTTTCTAATTTCTGCAGAACAGCACGGATGAATACTAACATATACCTAGAAGAACGAACTTAAAACAAGGCAATAATCAACAACAAAATATAATAATAATAATAATAATAATAATAAAATAACTATAGTCTACATGTTTTTGAAAAATTAATATGATTTATATTTTCGCAAATCTTATACATGTGTAATATACTGTATATATACAGTTACCTGTACGTTAGTTTGCAATAAGGTCATGTATAATATAATTTTGAACTTTTAAGAAAAAATGCATTTAATTTACATCAATTTTACTAAAGAATGATAATAATTATTTTAGGGTTCCAAGGGATTGTAGGTGAGTACGTATCGTACATATTTTTGTAGATTAAGATAGAAAATTATTTTGACTCTTCTCGAGTCCAATTCCTGGAACTAACCAGTACTGGGCCCGAAGTAATACAGATTTTCCAAAACTCGAACTCATATCTCAAGTGTTCGATTGTTTAGAAACAAACATAAAATCTGTGTGGGCCAATGAATTTTGCGAGAACTCACTCAGAAAAAAGTTGTTTAACCTCCAGATCTGGTGTCATTTAAAAAAAAAACATAGTCTACGTAATCTGTAAGTACGTCAAAGTAGAGACCTTAAACTTCACTAGCCTTCTTTCGACTATTTTTGATTGGGATTGACTTTACACCGGCACAGTTATGGTTGTTTGGAGGACCTCAGATTATTTCAGGCACAAATTTGAACCAAAGTAGAACCACTGACGTGCCGTAAGCTAGCCGAAATATCCTCCACATATGAAATTAACTAATTTCCCTGACGGGATTCGAACCTACAGTGGTGAGGAGGAAGATGTTTGAAGTCAACGGGTAAGGCCAAGTTTCGTGTTTTTAAATGAAATAAAAATATTGGCAAAAAAGTATAAAAACAGTCATGGGTAAGATAGTAACATATACATGTAATGTTGCAAAAACGATTTTTTCCTAAACGATCTGTGCTAAGAGTAATATAAAAAGTATTCTACTGTTGTGTTATACGTTTTTACGAGGGTTATATACCAACATATATAAGGTATTATTTGTTCATATATCTTATGTATTAAGTCGTTATATATCCCCTGCTTGCGCACATTGAATATAACAAATTGACAGAAGTACAGTGTACAGGGGATAACATAAGATAGCTGAGCTAATAATACATTATACATAAATTTTATGTCATTTTATGTATATGGTTTTTATTTTTTCATATGCCTGATGTATTAAGTCGTTATATATCCACTGCTTGCGCACATTGAACATAACAAATTGACCAAAGTACAATGTACAGGGGAAAGCAAAGCCATTTAGTAGCACCTTAAAGGGAAAATTAAGTTGTTCTAATTGTTCTTTTATTTGACTAAGAAGTACCGCCGACTCTCCGTGAAATGTTTGTATGAAATAATCCAAAGTTCAAATCAGAATGTGAACAAATGGCAGCTTTCGATTGTCAAATCTTACTCACGACTATGGTGCAAATAAATTCAATGTTGACCATTCAATGGGTCAAGACAGTAAAAGGTACAATCAGGGCATATTTCGGAAAGTTACCGCCGACGTGTATTGGTTACAATATTCAACGGTTACTTCACTTATATAACCGCCTCCGTGGCCGAGGGGTTAGAGTCGATGACTTCTAATCCAGGTACCTCTCTGGCGTGGGTTCGATCTCCGGGAGATGCTTTGGTGGTTTAGCGCGGAGGAAGGTTGTCTAGTACTGGTGTAACTCTCCAGGAACGATGGTTAGGAAACTACCCGCCTATATGACTGAAATACTGTTGAAAAAGGCGTAAAATGAAACAAACAAACAAACACTTCACTTATATTAGAATAATAACCATTTTACGACAGACCAAAGCAAGAAAAAATAAGAAATCTATCTTGAACTGTGTATATACAGTAATGCAGGAATGTGCAAATACTATTAAAGTAAAAGTTACGCCGAATCTGGCAACGGTATTGCAAAAATGAATAACACAATACGTAAACGAGCCATAATATTTTATTCTAAATCAAATTCAAAGATATGAATTAACGCATTCGGTTGCTACGAAATTATACTTTAACTAGCATTAAAGGTACTCCACTGAGGTACGGCCGAATGTCACACAAAAAAAGTAAAATTTCACGAACCGATATTTTTTTGTTACCTGCGTGTTAGGGACACTCAAACAGAATCAGTGATACATTGATATGTGTTCTTTGGATTGCCAAATCGTTTGAAATACATATTTTCTCCAATTTTGTGGGAAAAGCGTTTAAACACATTTTCAGTTTGCAGATCTGAATAAAAACAACGGTCACGTGATGATTTTCGGAATGACTAAAAAGCGAAACGGATAATTTTTTGTGTATCGGCAGCAACGAATGTGCGAAAGTGGAATATACCAACAATCCATAAATTTAAAAGCAAATTATGGGTTTGTTTGTTAAATTTCTTTTTGTTCACATATGTTCTTGTGAGAAAACTCTTTAAAAAGCAATTTCAATATATTTAAAGCATTACAGTGTTATAATCATGTTTTTTTCTCCATTACAATGATGAATTTAGCTAAACGCACGGAGTTGGAAACTGACATACACAAATTTTACAAATATTCTATGTTAATTTGAGAGCTTTCGTGTAATTATTAAATATTATGTATTAACTTTGCAATGGTTAAAATATCATGATATCTAGGCTAAGAAAATTTACTTTGTAAATCAGTGTAATGGGTCCTATTTCAAAGGTCACTTTGGTTTATCTGACACCCGTTCAGAAAAAACAACTTTATACAACGAACATGAAATTGAGTATTGTAAGCATAAAAAATCACACGCACACACAGAATGTTATTCCAGAGATTTCTCTTTAACTCTGATCAAAGCACTGAAAGCACTGCCTAAATAGAGAACGAATCCGGCCTCATTATAGGACATTTAGGCTTCAACTTTATTAGATAATATTTCTTATGTATGTCTAGTGCATATAATTAAAATTCTATAAGAAAAAATCGATCTCCTTTGCTAGATAGATCTGAAATTTAATATTTATCATTTTACATACATACTTGCGTATTTATCCGCATTGGATGACATCTTTGTTGATGAGAAGATTACTACGTTTTGATCTAGACATTCAAAACTATAGGTAATTGATACCTGTTTCATGCACACGGTAAACATTATTAAGAAGGTCGGAAAAGAGTTACAATCTGGCTCTATTAATATTTTTATTATCATTATTGATTTAGCAGATATCCTAATAAATTTCTTTCTTATTGGAAGGCCTCCGTACTAGTGATGGGTCAATTGAGCTGTGCTTTAATGTTACCAATATATTGAAGCTTCCCGGTGGAAAAGAAATTGAGAGCGTTATAAGAGTAAAAAAGGAAAACTGGAATAAAGACAAACAAGGCGACGGCAACGTTCACAGGACGCAGCCCCCGACACAGTCAAGCTTCCACAGCAGGGTTATTGCCGTGACTAGTGAAATAAATTTAAAACTGATCATATAGTTGTTGTTCTTTAAACCCTAACTTTCTTTCAAATTAAACGAAACAAACAAAATCATGATACTTGCAAGACAAATGTGAAGGGCAGGTAAGTAAAAGTAACTCAAAGAATTCGGTAAGATATTATTAACCTCACCTCATACAACAACCATTGCTTAAACTATATTTTATAATACTTCTAACTCCTAGACGGTAAACAAACTTGGGAAAGGGCAATGTATATCTTAACCATTGTTTTTACTCTTTATAGCCTGTTTATCATGGCATACTCATTGTTAATAGTTTTGTAAATATTTTGATAAAAAAGGTCAGGTTCATTTCCCGACTATTTTGAAAACACGAGTGACTGGTTTCAAAACTGCAAAGGCTAAATATTGATCGGGTGCATTTCATTGCATCAATAAGTTAGGAAGAGAACCCTGCTTTTCTTGCTTTATAGCACTAAAACCTTTACTTTTACTCTACTTTTGTCTCTTCTTTATTTCTGATCAAAGATCAGGAAATACAAAGCTAACATTCAACCTTTGACACAGCGGTTTCACGGCAAACCTAACAACAAGCAGTTCTTAAAACAGCTGAAAACTAGCGATTTAAAAGAAAGAAATATTTTCATTTTGTTATAAGTATCCAACAAATTACAACGCATTCAAAGTTTAAAAGTAGCTTTGGGTTATAGAATTGTCAATGAATGCACATTCACAAATTACGCGGATGAATATCATTTTAATCAATGAAAATGCTATTTTAAGCGATGTCGAGAGCATATTTCACAAATAAATCTGACTGTCGAGTAGTGGAATATATACACGTCGGACTGTTTTGGCGAGAAGATTTTTGTTAAATTATTTACATCAATGTTAAACAACAGGTTTATCTTGAACAAAAAAAACTCGAAATTAATAAGGATTTCAAACCCGAAATGCAATGGAAAATCTAAATTTAGTATTTCTTAATTTTATTGAGGCATTGTTCGTATATCTTCTCCGTGGTGCAAGGGTAACGCGCTCGTTTAGTGTGTCTGGGGTTCAAATCCAATTCAAGGCAATTATTTTTTATAAAGTTTCTTTGTTAAGGAAATAGCCACGATATGCAAGGATAAAGCGTGGCTGTCATAAAAATGAACATAAATGATTTTTTGATGCAACTCTAGTCATGCAAAATTCCATATGTATCAAACTCTGGTACCAAGCAAGAAGAATTATAGTACATAAAAATAAACTTATACAGGAAAATAATACAGTAATACAGTGCGATTTAGATTGCAAAAATCAGAAAATACCATAGAGCTTGCAGCCTTTTGATTTATCTTGTTTTTCGTATGTATGTTCTGGAGATTAGGTGGGTGGTTCTCGTAATACTTTAAGATTTATAAGATTTTGTATTAAAAGCCTTTGTAAATTGTTTCGGAAATACTGTATATCGTTCTGAAAATTTATAGAGCTACTTAAGTATTTTAAACACATGAACGAAAAATTTCACAGTTACAGGAATTAAAATTATTTCGTAAGTATTTCGGTTATAGTGATTATACCGTAATCAAACGTTAAAGGTCTCCTAAGAAATGTTCTTTGGAATTAAATACCAAATGTAAGCACTAGAACATAAACCACCAGATTGCTTGCAAAATCTTTATCGGCAGGATAAAATTGGTTCACAAAACAAGATTTTTCACAGTCATGATCAAATGAATAGACTGTCAATTTCTTCCTGTTAACGAAAGATACGAACAGACTGTCATTTTCTTCCTGTTACCGAAAAATACACACCAGGAAGATTTCAAGTAGAAGACACGTCACTGACAGAATGTTCTTAATATTTGAATAGAAAAGAATTCGCTTAAGCCAATTTATGAAAGAGAAATCGGGGATTTGCCCATAAAAGAGGGTTTATTTTACTCGTTTAGATTATTTTCAAAAACAAAAGTCACAAAAAGCAAAGGTTAGCTGATATTAAGATGTAAACCGCAACATTTAAAATTAATTTACCTGTGAAACTGGAGTGAAAATGTGTTAGTTTATCCGGATTTTTCTTCAGTGCCTTCAGCACTTTGATCTTATCTGTAGTATAAGTAAACTATATCGTTTTCACCGAAAAATCATTAAATTCTAACAAGTTTCTAATAGAATCATAAACATTTATTGTATCATAGTTTGAAGACTTACTGTTGAAAACGTGTCAGAGTTGAATCGAATTCATATACATGCACAGTGCGTAACTGGAGTGCAGGTAATAGTTCCTAACACTCCAGAGCATGCCCATTGATGTACTCATTCTTTTCTTCTTCTTTTTTTTTGGGGGGGGGGGGTGCTTTTTGCGGAATAACGATAGAAATGCCACATTCAGAAGCTGTTTCATATGTTTTTTTCTGGGGTTTCATATTGTTACAACAGGGAACGTGCATTTAATTTTGCCTATGGTATGAGTATGATGTAATTGTGTATGGAACGTGTATGTACGATCCTTTCAAGATAGCTTACGAAACGTTATTCATTACATATTCACAGATGTCCGTTTGTGCCGGAAACAATTTTGCAAAGGGGGCACCTGAGGTCTTACTCCACCAGTAAAACTGAAGAGTCGCCAAAATGACCTACACAGTTTTGTGTGACGTAACCCCCACTCCATTCCAAAAACAAACAATCAAATCAAATGAGACATGTCATTAACTGTATTTGATTTAAATACGTTATAGATTGCGTTAAATACATGTGTTAGTGTGATTACAGTGTGCTCGTTATAGTATAAATATCACCGATGCATTATGTTTGCCTTAGAATATTGAAATTGAAACTGAAATGTCAATAAAAATAATTGTACATGTTTATAATATCTTTCCGTTTTGTCTAGAAAATGTCCGCTTCGCTGGCTTTTGTTTTTTCAAGACAACGGAATTGCTACCTTGATTATCTTTTATACAGTTTTTCTTCGTTATACTCAAGTTATATCAACATGATAGGTGATTATCTTTTATACAGTTTTTCTTCGTTATACTCAAGTTATATCAACATGATAGGTTAGAGTGTTGAGAAAAAATCAGTTCAGTTTTCAGTTTTTATTAAACCAAGGCATATAATATGCAACTGGTTATAACAACAAACAAACAGAAAAATAACAGTCAAAAATCACTAGTATCACAATATAAAAATACAAATATGACTAGCTTAATAAACAAAAAGGAGATCATATTGTTCATTTCAAGTTCTGAATTCAATACAACATGTATTTTATATTGTAACAAATGAGAACGGAGAATGAGAAGTATTACTTATCTAAATTTTAACATAATGTTTTTACAAAATAAAGATAATTTTAGAAGAATATTTTTATCACAACTATTCATTAATGTGTCAAGTTTAAAAATATTGGGATGAGTGTAAAACCTGGGATGAAGAGATTTACGTCTTATGTCATTAAAGTACGAACATTCAAATAAGTAGTGAAATTCATCACAAATAGCTTGATACGGACATAAGGAACAGACCCTATTATTATGATCAATTGCCAAGTGTCTGCCTTTTTCGATTGGTAATAGGTGATTCATTGTTCTAAATTTACATAAATATTTGCCTATGTCAAAAGGAAGTACATCTAGATATTTTTCAAAACAATGAGTATTTTTATATGTACGATACACTAAACACTTAGAGGATGTGTCAATAGTACTATGCCAATCTTGTAAAAATTGATCTTGTAGTCTAAGCTTCACAACATTTTTAAAGTGATTAATATTATCTACCTTCTGTAAATGAAAATATTCTGACATGCCAAGATTACTAAGTGTTTCTTTCACAAAATTTATCCATTTAGAATTAACAATATTCCTAGAGGACAAAGACAACATTGTTTTATAAAGAAGTTTACATATCTTATTTTCCTTAGCATTTATAATTTTACTCCAGAAACACAAAACTCTTGCTTTCACTTGTAAGGCTAATGGGAATATGCCTAACTCACCAAAAACCATACAATTAGGTGTAGAAGCTTTTAAATTCAAAATAAATTTACAAAAATACAACTGAAATTTCTCTAGAATTTGAACTTGTTCGAATCCCCAAACTTCACTTCCATAAAGAAGAATAGGTACAACCATAGAGTTAAATAAATGTAGTTGCAAAGAAATTGGTAAACACAATTTACGTGACTTTTGGATCACAGAAAACATTGCTCTTCTAGCATTATCAACAAGAATTTTCTTTGATTTCAAAAACTTACCATTATAATTAAAAAGTACTCCAAGGTAAGTAAAGTTATCTACCAAATCAAGCTTTTTACCATTGTACATGAAATCAAAGTCATCCTTAGGTTTTGACTTACTAAAAACCACTACTTTAGTCTTAGCTTCATTTACAACAAGATTCCACATATTACAGTACTCACTCATAGCATTTAAGGCATCTTGCAAATCAGTTTTGCTTTCTGCTAAAAGCACTGTATCATCAGCATATAACAGAAGAAACAATTTAACATAAACATCAATGACATCGTCACTAAGACATTCCCGAGTTGCGTTAGAGATATTTACAAGTCCTGTATATTTATTAGATACAAATTCTGACAAATCGTTCAAAAAGATAGAAAACAAAATTGGTGAAAGATTTTCACCTTGACGTACACCGGTATAACTACTAAAGAAACTAGTCAACTCACAGTTTACTTTAACACAAGATTTAGCCTTACTGTACATATTGTGGATTATACCAAGACACTTACCATCAATATTATGTGACAAAATTTTGTGCCATAAATGAAGTCGATTAACAGAATCAAATGCCTTCCTATAGTCAACAAATGCACAGTAAAGCTTTTTATTACAACTTAAATAATAATCAATTAACATCTTTAAGGAAAACATATGATCAGTAGTACCATATTGTGACCTGAACCCAGCTTGTTCTTCGTTAAGTAAATTGTGGCATTCCAAATACTCATTCAGTCTCTTATTTAGTATGTTGGTAAATAATTTGCCAAAACAACTTAAAATGGTAATCCCTCTTTAATTGTTGGGGTCAGATTTGTCACCCTTATTTTTTATATAGGATTAATAATACCCTGACTCCAAATATCAGGAAAAATACCTGAATCCAAAATAACATTAAACAATAAACAAATAACATTTAAAACAGATTCATTATTTACATTTTTTAGATATTCATTTAATATATTATCAAACACAGAAGGACTTTTATTATTTTTTAATTTTTTTACAACTTTTTTAATTTCCTCAATAGTTATTTCTGCATTTAGGAAGCTATTATTACAACTTATATTCTCAAGATCTAAATCATCTAAATTGTCAATATCTAGATCAGATTCATTTAATTTAACAAAATGTTCAAGAAAGACTTCTTTCGAAATATTATTCACAGTATCCCTGCTGTCCGTGCAGTATCTATTTAACAAATTCCAAAAAGCTTTTGGGTCTGACGACTTTAACCCAAGTATCCTTTTATTAATATTATCTTGATAAGACTTAATTTTCTTGTTTATCATCTTTTTATAAGATTTTCCACTAGACACCATTGATTGGAAGTTAGTATCAGTCTTATTTCTTCTATAATAATTCTTATCTGACAAGTATGTTCTTCTTGCTACTTTACAATCATCATCAAACCACTCTTTCTGACGTGATTTCTTACGTCTTTTAGTACTCTTTTGTACAGTATTTTTCACATCAATAATCAAGTGACAGCTATCAGCAGCATTATAAAATAGTTGAGAAACTTTCTCAGTAAAGTTATTAATAGTATTATCACAATTAGTTTTACTTGTCAACAATTCTGAGAGTTCTACTTGTAAAACAGAAACACTGTCTAAATAAAAAATACTATTTTTAAACACATCATTCACAGCTTTATCCCATATGGGTTTTTTAACAGTAGCACCACTGTCATGAATATCAGTGACACATGAACTATTTTGTGTTAAACCTAAAATAGAATCAAACTTAATACAAAAAGAAATGTTATTATGAATATCCGATAAAATGGGGTCAAAATCGCAAATTTCAAAATCAACAATATTTGGAAAAACACATGGTGAAAGTAAAACATAATCAACTAAACTTGTATTTTTACAAGTAGTTCGACCAACATGAAGGTCACTACCACATCTACCATTAGCTATCAACAAATTTATGGACTTGCATTAGTCAATCAAACGGTTACCAAAATTGTTTACATTACTACTATCTTTGGAAGATCTATCCAATGTAATACCATTATTTAACAGGTTAACAATAGACATCTGTTGTCTAGTAATACCATCAAAGTTTGTATCCAATATGTATTTATCAAATTCAATGTAATCTTTTAGTGTACCTGTTTTAGCATTAAAATCACCCATCAAAACAAAGCTGACTTCCCCATACATAGTTATAATATCAACAATATTATTTTCAATCTTGTCAAAAATTTCAATATTAGAATACACTGACCCTTCAGGAGGAATGTAGATGACAGAAAATATTAAATTTGAATCATTATACTTATACCAAAGACAATTTTCTGTACTTAGTTCTAAAACCTGAATATTATCAGACAGTTCATTTGTAACAAAAAACCCAACTCCCCCAGATTTATTCTTAAATTTTTTACGATTTTTACCAAAGTAGACATAACCATCTAAACAAGGTTGGTCAAAGTCATCTAATTTGGTTTCAGCAAAATGAAAAACATCAAATGTTTTTACAAAGTCTACAAAATCTGGGTTATTTAATTTTGAAACAAGACCACAGACATTGACAAAAGAAATATTAAGATATGTATCATTATCAACAGTACAAATTCTTTCTTCAACACAATAATTATGATCAGAAACAAAAGTTTGGATATTTTCCACAACATCACTACTATGCAAAGTCTCTTCATCATCCTCCTGCACATCCTATAGGAAATGCTGTAACCCTAACTCCTTCATAATTTCCTCACTCTGGTCAACCTTCAATACGTCAAAAATAGCATCTGGGGAAGTCAGTTTAAAGTTCTTTCCTTTAAATTTACAGTGAACGTTCCCATCTCTAAAGTATGTTGCCTCCACACCAGGAATCTTAGACACCTCAATAGACTTTTTTACCCCCCGTTCACTCTGTTGTTCCAAAAATGTCCGTTGCGTATTTTAGTCATACCCGATGAATTGTGGGTAACTTCTGTACATGTCTGGGAAAACCAACTTTCATTTTTGCATCAAAAGCTAATGTGAAAATGCATTTTCTAGCATAATTGTCGTTAGAGGGTTGGTTAAAGTGTAAGTTATTGTTATTTTAGTTATAATATTGTGATTTGTGAGGAAATTTGTTTACATTTTTTTTTATCACCAAATTACCTGTCAGACCTCAGTGTAGCCCCTTTAATACATTTTTCAGGATTATGTTTAGATCATTCATGAGAAAGAAAACCTCATTACCGTTTTGAATGTGACGTTTTGTGTTTCGTCAAATAAATATGTTCATTTAACACATTTAAAACATTATATTTTCATATTTTGATACCTAAGACATTTGTCAAACTGCAAACGTCGTATAACCATAGAAAGAAGTTGGAAAATAAAATTTAGCTACTTTTAATAAGATAACCGTCGTTGCTAATCATGAATTCATGAAGCTGTAATCGGGAATTCATGAAGTTGAAATGTCCCCACCGGTCTTTCGTATAAAACCAAATACAATTCATGTCCCGCATTCAGTTCAGTATCACGTGTGACAGTATATATAACATTTGATCATTTTCTTATGAATATGCCTTAAGTGTTTCATAATGTAATAGAGCGGATTCAAGATTGCTTGAACTGTAACCTTGGCAATAAAGTGGATCGCTTGAAATCTAGGGTCCGTACGTTCTATGGGATTTTGCTTGACAGGACGGCTGGGCATTTATTACCATACGATAAGTACGGAAACTTAAAAGAACAAAAAAACTTTCGAGTTCTTACCAGTATTTTGTCTGACAATAGCTTGTTTTATGTCAAACATGTCTATTTAGCGGATTATGTAAATAAAAAGTAACACACTTTTCTGACGTAGTTTATTAAATAATGAATCTACAGATTTAGACTATCCTTTTTATTTTCTTATATAGCTTTTAAGATTATTGTTTCTATGTTAGTACAATTCATTTATTAAATAGGCGTCACGCTCTGTTGATGGTATATATTTGGCCATGTATACGGCATATCTGGAGTTCTAAAATGGAATAATACCAGTGAAACCACAATCTGAAAGAAAAAAGTAAAGACAATGTTACACCTCGCAAGTTTGGTTAAGATATAAACAATAATAATATAAATAACAATTAAGAATTTCGTACCATTGGACATTGAAAAAGCAGCAAATTAATCAATAAATTGAAACTGAATTAGAATGATCTATAGAAAAGCTCATATGTTGTACCTTAGATGAGAGGTTTCTATACTTTATTAATCTGTAAACATTTGAAATCAGAATCATTTACCTGGTCCATCTTTCCAGGAAAACTTAACGATCGGTCCGGAGAACCGCAACCCAAAGTTGTTCCACAGGTCAGCTGTTATAAGTTCCCAAGGTAATCCTTGTAGGTCAAGGTCACCTAGAGAAAACGACAATAGAATTATTCAAAGTATATGCATATATTCATGTAGATATAAATGCATTTTTCAATCACAGAACAATCGTATTTGGAAGAACGTTTCACATATATATAGAACCAGTGCAAAGAATGTCGATAAGGCATTTGACATGATGAATGAAAAATTAAATTAGATACCTTAATGTATAAAAAAGCGCAACGAATGTCGGGAAGGCACGTAAATAAGGGTGTGAAATTTAGACTAAATCGCTGTTATATAAGAAAAGGTATGCATGGAAGCACAAATAATGTCATGAAGATATGTGACGTAAAATATAAGAAATTAGATTAGAGACTTTCAGGAAGCTCAAAGAATGTCGGGAAGACACTTGACCTTATTTATGAAATTCAAGCACCAAAAATGCCATGTAGGCATGTGACCTTGTAAATGAAAATTGAGACAGGAAACTTTATGGGAGCGCAAAGAATGCCGGGAAGACACGTGACCCAATATATAATTAGGAAAAACAAATTACCTACCATCGCAATGCTGTCCGCGCTGCTCAATCGGTTAGAGCATAAAACTTGTAATCTTGACATTGTTGGTTCGATTACCGGACTGGCAAACTAGAACAACAAAAATGTAATCAAATCAAGATCCCATACATGAGTGCTTAAACATTTGGCACGCTCAAGAACCAGGAGAAGCTTCTTGAATTGATGTATCTTTCTGCACATATTTGTATATCTTGCAATATCCTCCAAAAGCTAAATATGACTAACACTCTCCTGGAGGAGTCGCCCGTATGGACAACCGAGTAAAGGGACCGGTCTTTATAACTAGGATAAATAAACTCAAATACACACGACCTACCATCTCCTCTCCAAGCCTTAACTAACAGTCCTAGAAAGCGGAAAGAGCACTCTCCATTTGCAAGCCTCGAGTAGCATACGTCTTGCCAAAAGTATTCGGACAAATCTTGGCTGTAAAATTTGATATCATCATCGGCATCTGAAAAATAATCATTGTTTACCTTCAACTTACTTCAAATATTTACATCGATAATGCACACGTGTTGCAATGAAAAAAATATGTCCGTAAATGCGAATGTGGTAATCGAATCTTCTCGACTCTTTCCATCAAACATCGGATAAGACTGGTCCCCTGCGTACGTATATAACCATAATAGGACAGATAACCAGATAAACTATAGATAAGTAATAGAAAGAGCACCGAAACACGAGGTTATCTGATTTGTACGAGGGGGCGTAGCCCCCGAGTATAAATCAGATTACCGAGTGGTTTGGTGTTCTTTCTCTTTTGTATCATAGTCAAACATAAAAACACGTTCCCTGTTGTCACAATATAAAACCCCGGCAAAAATGAACCAATGAACGAACATCTGAATATGACATTTCTGTCGCTTTCCATTTCTCTGCCGTCACAATATGTAAACCCCAGCAAAAATGAGCCAATCAACGGGCATGCTCTGGAGTGCGGGTAACTAATACCCGCACTCCAGTTAACGCACTGTGCATGTATATGTATACGATTTAACCCTGACACATTTTCAACAGAAAGGTCTCCAAACTATGATACAATTGTGTTATTGTGAATACTAGGCAAGATGTTCCCATTGTATCTATGACTCAATATTGTGTTGATTTTGTCACAATATTAAACGATACTTGTAGGCCTATTCCATCTGTTTTTAGGCGGTTTACCCTACATATTCGTCGAATCTGACTAGATTTTGTCGTGATTGTTGTGTATAATGTTTTTCTATATTTAGATATGTATCTATGGTAACTATCAATTCAATAGACAGTCCTGAATTTTAAGCTAGTCTAGTTTATATTGAAAACGAAGCCGTAGATTTGATAAATGATGCCCCCAATAAAATAAATTAGAGATAATTTAAGAGATAAACAGCACTGGTGGTTCTTTTGTTCGAAAGAATATCGGTAAATGTGCATTATGAATAATAAATTGAATTACCTCCCTTTTCTATCACTCTCCCACAGTCATCCTCACTTTTTGTTGTGACAAACGAAAGATTCCAGCATTCCTGAGCCTCGAATGAGCTGTGTACATGTATATATGAGCCACGTCACGACAAAACCAACATAATGGGTTTGCAACCATCATGGATCCAGACCAGCCTGCGCATCCGCGCAGTCTGATCAGGATCCATGCTGTTCGCTATCAGTTTCTTTACTTGTTATAGTGTCTGTAAGCGAGCAGCATGGATCCTGGATGCGCAGACTGGTCTGGATGTTTGCTGGTCGCAAACACATTATGTTGATTTTGTCGTGACGCGGCTCATATGTATTTTAAGCAAATTTATCTAACAAATAGCGTTTTCTTTTCTGTCTATTTTTAAAAATAGAATGAATGGAAACTGAAAAGGAGGAAATGCGACGAACTTGGAACTCTATCTAAATGTCCTATGACGCTACAAAGCAACTTGCGAAAAAAAATTCTGAAAAAAATTAAAAGTTAACATATATAATTATATAATTTTAGCATTATCAATGCCCGGATAAATGCGTTACGGACGAACGTTCTCAAAATAATATGGACTACATACAGTCACTGTATTACGTAACTTACAAACAATACAGCTCAGCCAGTCCGGTTGTAGAGTCATTCCACCTTTGATTTCCCTTCCTGCAAAAGGTCTGACCTGTATTGAATGATGAGGAATAAATGCCTATCCAGTGTTCACCAACCACGTACTGTGGATATACAAAAGTAATTAATTTTCTAATGTACGATAGTGAAAATTATCAATGAGATAAAAGTCATATCATACTGTTAATTACTGATTGAGAATAGGATTATGGTCATTTAGTATCAAATCACCTAAACCTGACCTGACCCAATCCGTAACATCCGTGTAGTATGATCAGACTTCATCCGTAACATCCGCGCAGTATGATAAAACTCAATCTGAAACATCCGTGCTGACTGAATTCCATCCGTAAGATTAGTGCAGGATGACAAGAATCCATCCGTACATCCGTGCTGTCTGACTTGACTCAATCTGAAACATCCGTGCTGACTGTATTCCATCCGTAAGATCAGTGCAGGATGACAAGAATCCATCCGTACATCTGACTAGACTCAATCTGAAACATCTGTGCTGACTGAACTCCATCAGTAACATCCCTGCAGTATGACAATCCATACGTAAAATCCGTATCAAACATCGTCCGTACATCCGTGATGTTTAACTATAGACAATAGACCAGACTTCATCTGTACACCTGTGTAGTATGACAATACTCCATCCGTGACATCCATGCTGTCTTACCAGACCCATCCGTAACATCTGTGCTGTCTGACTTGACTTCATTTGTAACATACGTGCTGTCTGACTTAACTTCGTCCGTAACAAACATGTAGTCAGACCATTCTGTGCCCATAACATCCGTGCAGTCTGGCAAAATTCTATTCTGTTGTCTGCTTTGAAAGTTTTATTTTTGTAATATTAACACCAATTTCGAATGTACTTGATAATTTTAATACGTATTTTGTGTATTATAATTTCTGACTTTTGACACCTGCCCATGAAATGTCAACAATTCTAAGATTTATGCTATAGATCTTCATGTCTGTACACATAGACTTATGTTTATAACTTACGTATTAGCATGAACGCACAAACAGAAGCACGCAAACGCACGCACAAGTGGTTATCAAAGCAATTATGTTAATATGAATAACAAAGCTTACCTGTTGGAAATCTGCAAGTGTGACAAGGTCAGATTCGCTAATGAAAGGACAGGGGTGGCCATTTGTTTCTCCACATTTACTTTTACTTTTCAGATTAGCGCTGGCTCCGACGGCTAGACACATCAAAATGAATGAAACGTACTTCATTTTTCTTCGTCTTCTATGAAGAGAATTATCGTTCTGTATATATAAAATGATTAAATGTAATCTTACAATTTGGCCTGATCTTATTTTGTTATAAATTTGGTTAATTTATCATAATGATGATGCTTTTTAGATTTATCAGTCAAAAGATATATACACTGTACAATGTAATTTAAGCCAAAACTGGAGGCATCGGATTCCAAGTGCACATTAAACACATAATGATTATAGTGGACACAAAATAATTGTAGTGCACACAAAATGATTATAGTGCACGCAAATGGCTATAGTGCACACAAATGAATGTACCGCACGCATAATGATTTATTGTCCACGCAAAATGATTATTGTGCACGCAAAATTACTATGGTAGCTATAATTTCAACGTACACTTACTCATCAGTTTGCAGTTACAATTATAAATCACATTACACAGCATATCTATTGGAAACATTACACAGTTTATTATCGAAACAGAGAATAGTTCAGTCTTTTTTTGTCAGAAGTTTTCACCCCAGATAGATTAAAATTCTATCAGCAAATAAGTTCAGTTATGCATTAATTAATTTAAACCAACTAATCATACAAATATTTAAAACATAGCACGTGTTGTATGACTGAAATTGAATTTGATTTTACGTTTGTTAAAAAAGAAAATGATACAATAATTAAGTATAAATTTTCTTACCTTAAATGTTATGTCCGTGCAAACGCTGTGAAAGAATGGAGTGATGAATCTAAAACCAATTATTTAAATCGTTGTATATAATTGCACAGTGAAAAACAACACCAAATGTTGCCAAGGTAAAACTCGCTATATAATGACACCTTTGATATATGTCTTGTTATTGAAATTATAATTTTTGTGATATAGCAGACGATTCATTATAACAAAATAACAAAAGATGTTACAAATGGCTTGAAAATGGTTCATATGTATATCTAAGTACAGACATGTCATGGCAAGATAATGTAACGTATGGTAGGGAAATTGCAAGTCCAGTGAATGTGAAATTTGTAAATATAAACTAAATAAACGAGAGTGTAACAAGTTGCATAAGATAAGATAAGATAAGATAGGAAAATAAAATGAAAGATAAGATAAGATAAGAAAAGAAAAGTTAAGAAAATGAAAAATAAGTTATATAAGGTAAGTAAGAAAAGGCAGGGTAAGAAGAAATAAAATAAGAAAAGAAACGAATTCAAAATAAAATAACAGATAAGTTATGATAAGAAAAGATAATATAAGATAATTAAGACAAGGTAAGGTAAGAAAATATAAGATAAGAAAAGATAAGATAATAAAATAAAAAGTAAGTTATGATAAGAAAAGATAAGATAAGTAAGAAAAGATAAGATGAGTTAAGTTAAGTTAAGTTAAGTTAAGATACATGGTGTTTATAACGTGCGGAATGGCTTGGTCAAGTTATGGTATTTTTTTGAATGATATTGTTAATCTTGTGTAAAAGGGAATGGTAAATTTGGCTTGGTGTTGTAAGTTGCCAAAAGGCAGGTCAAAGCTTAAACTACCGTAGCACTTACTACTCCTGGTACAGTAATGACATTAAGTAATTTTGAACACGGCCAATTGGAACACCTCGGCTATTATTACTATTGTGTTTGAGATTCTTATCCGATGTTTGACGGAAATGGTCGAGAAGATGCGATTAGAACACGGCATAAGGGAGGTCAAGATGACCGATGCGTATTTTCCTACCATATAAATAATTGCTTTCAAATCACGATAAGAAAATATCATACATTACAGATATATTTAAAACTGCAACAGTTGTTGTTATTGTAAATGCAATCAATAATTTGCAGTGAACATTTTACTTTTTTGCCGGCAAACTACGTTTATGCTTTAATTGTATAAGATAAAAGTCACGTTCACATTTAGATCAATACTTTAACCATTGAATGTTCATTATGAATGTATTAAAGGTTAGAAAGTATTTCAGTCTATTTAATTATACAAGACAAGCATAAAATATTGGTGTTTATATATTCGTTTTCATCCTGGTTCAACTACTGATGGTTTTGGGGATATACATGTATCAATTTATGTGTGTGTGTTTGGGGGGGGGGGGGGGACGGGGTCCTTTATGTTAAATATTCATTTATTCATTCATGGCCAGATCAAGGCAGTGTGATTTATTTTGCATGTACATGAACATGCACTAGAACACGCACTAGTACGCACGCACTCAATAATAATAATAATAATAAAAATATAATAATAATAACAACACTTGCTTTTGCCACCTGACAGCTTCGACAATTTAGCTATAGGATCTGAAACCGTTGATCTGAATTTATTTTTTCATCAAGCTTTGAACAACGATCTGGCTCTGAGAGTTGGCTCCAAGTTAAAAATTAGCTCGAAGTTAGTTAAATTTGCTTGAAAAAAACGGTCTCAGCTGGAAACGAACTGGAACTTTGAAATTGGATAACGGAGCTAACTTTTCTAAGCTCTATCTCACCGTTCCCTTCCGGGTGAAGATGTCATCCGCATGTCAAATTCCCCGCTGTTCTTTCACAATGGGGATCGTGTTGGATTAAAATGGGATATAGCCTATACAATGTGTGTGCTAGAAGTAGAAGGGGAGAGAGGACGAAAGAGTCACCTTTCTCGTGTTTTCACCACTGACAAACAATAACACAGTACTATTCAATTGTAAAAAGTCGTTTTATTTTGAAATAAATCATACTAGACATATTCATCTAATAACTAGAGTTACCT
This sequence comes from Ruditapes philippinarum, assembly GCF_026571515.1. Classification (NCBI taxonomy): domain Eukaryota; kingdom Metazoa; phylum Mollusca; class Bivalvia; order Venerida; family Veneridae; genus Ruditapes; species Ruditapes philippinarum. Next base: position 74,462 of record NW_026851979.1, on the reverse strand, counting down.
CCCTTAGTACTATGTGTTTATATTGGCAGCAAGGTGCGTGCATTTTAGCATGCATATTTTCAAAGAAATAAGAGTGATTGACCGTGTTAGTATTATATCGTGGCATAATATGTACTTGTGTTACATTGTACTGGCATTAATCCTTTGCTAGTAAACTGGAGTTCTCTCCCCCCTAGACAGGCGTAATCTAGTAGTTTCGACCTGTTTCGAACAAAAAATAATCGCAAGGTGAATCAAAAATACAAAACATGATTGGCATTTACAAAGGTCGTACTTCAGAATCGTGCACAAGCCCGATTGTTTCTTCGGCGAAACTATCAAGGTAGGATGAGGGATAGCGATTGACATTTTAGCAACGTTATTCCCTTTACTCTCTCTGCACAGCTCGGTCAATGCGTGATTTAGGTTGGCTTTTCTCGGTGCGAAAAACGACCGGGGACCAATCTAAATCACAGTTATGTAGCGGGATTTTCGAGCAAATATTTTATACATAAGAAATATATCTCGTGTTTATACTCAGAACTTTCGTAAGTTTCAATGTCCATTGTTTTATAGTCATTGGAAATTTAAAAAATAAATGTAAAATTAGGCCCCCCTTTAAAAAATATTCAATTTTGTCCCAAAATCAAGGGGAGCGGGACGCCCTTTTCCTGTGGTTTTAAGGGCGGGTGACATCAAAACCCCTTTCCCCACCCCTGTAACTGGGAAATTTGGGCAGGGGGCTTTATATTTTAAAAGTGAGGAAGCTATCCCGCTTTTTTTTGGGAAAGTCCCCGGGTTTTCTGAAAAATTTCTTACCCAAAAAAAGGAAACGGGGGTTTACGTAAATCAAAAAACCCCAACCCCCAAAAGGGGAAAAGGGGGCAAAATGTTTGGCTAAATTTGAGGGGCATCTGGGTTGTTTGACTGGTTTTTTCTAAAAAAACAGAAAAATTTTTTTCCCCTTTACTTAAACATAAACCTGACTAGGGATTCCCGGGCAAAGATAAAACAATTTTTTTTAAAAGATATATTCCAAAATGGATTGACTTTTCAGGGAATTTAGACTAAAAAAGAAAAGGATTCATTTTTGTTCTATAAGTAATACAGTCTTATAAAAGCTTATAAAAAGGGCCAAAAATAGCCTTACTTATAGGATACAACGGTGTGTGAGTTCATAATCAATGCAGGAGTCTCAAACTTTACATGTAATTGCAGGAGTCTCAAGACTTTAAATGTAATTGCAGGAGTCTCAAAAATTTTACATGTAATTGCAGGAGTCTCAAGATTTACATGTAATAGCAGGAGTCTCAAGACTTTACATGTAATTGAGGAGTCACAAACTTTACATTGTTATTGAAGGAGTCACAAGAAATGTACATGTAATTGCAGGAATCTCAAGACAGGCACATGTAATTGCAGGAGTCTCAAGACTTTACATGTAATTGCAGGAGTCTCAAGACTTTACATGTTATTGAAGGAGTCTCAAGACAGGTACATGTAATTGCAGGAGTCTCAAGACTTTACATGTAATTGCAGGAGTCACAAGACTTTACATGTTATTGCAGGAGTCTCAAGACAGGTACATGTAATTGCAGGAGTCTCAAGACAGGTACATGTAATTGCAGGAGTCTCAAGACTTTACATGTAATTGCAGGAGTCTCAAGACTTTACATGTTATTGAAGGAGTCTCAAGACAGGTATATGTAATTGCAGGGGTCTCAGGAAAGGTACATGTAATGCAGGAGTCTCAGACAGGGGTATGTAATTGCAGGGTCTCAGGACAGGTACATGTAATTGCAGGAGTCTCAGGACAGGTACATGTAATTGCAGGAGTCTCAGGACAGGTACATGTAATTGCAGGAGTCTCAAGACAGGTACATGTAATTGCAGGAGTCTCAGGAATGGTACATGTAATTGCATGAGTCTCAAGACTAAACATGTAATTGCAGGAGTCTCAGGACTGGTACATGTAATTGCAGGAGTCTCAAGACAGGTACGTGTAATTGCAGGAGTCTCAGGAATGGTACATGTAATTGCAGGAGTCTCAAGACAGGTACATGTAATTGCAGGAATTCAGGAAACAGGTTCTCAAGACAGGTACATGTAATTGCATGAGTCTCAGAGACTAAAGATTTGTACATGTACCTACAGGAGTCTGAGTACTGGTACATGTAATTGCAGGAGTCTCAGGACAGGTACATGTAATTGCAGGAGTCTCAGGACAGGTACATGTAATTGCAGGGGTCTCAGGACAGGTACATGTAATTGCAGGAGTCTCAAGACAGGTACATGTAATTGCAGGAGTCTCAGGACAGGTACATGTAATTGCAGGAGTCTCAGGACAGGTACATGTAATTGCAGGAGTCTCAGGACAGGTACATGTAATTGCAGGGGTCTCAGGACAGGTACATGTAATTGCAGGAGTATCAAGACAGGTACATGTAATTGCAGGAGTCACAAAACTTTACATGTAATTGCAGGAGTCTCAAGACAGGTACATGTAATTGCAGGAGTCTCGAGGGCATGTACATGAAATTGCAGGGGGTCTTCAGGACAGGGATATGTAATTGCAGGAGTAATCAAGACTTGGTACATGTACCTGCAGGGGTCGTCAGGACAGGTACATGTAATTGCAGGAGTATCAAGACTTTACATGTTAATTGCCAGGAGTCTCAGGGCAGGTACATGAAATTGCAGGGGTCTCAGGACAGGGATATGTAATTGCAGGAGTCCCAAGACAGGTACATGTAATTGCAGGAGTATTAAGATTTTACATGTTATTGCAGGAGTCTAAGGACATTTACATGTAATTGCAGGGGTCTCAGGACAGGTACATGTAATTGCAGGAGTCTCAAGACAGTTACATGTAATTGCAGGGGTCACAGGACAGGTACATGTAATTGCAGGGGTCTCAGGACAGGTACATGTTATTGCAGGGGTCTCAGGACAGGTACATGTAATTGCAGGAGTATCAAGACAGGTACATGTAATTGCAGGAGTCACAAAACTTTACATGTAATTGCATGAGTCGCAAGACTTTACATGTTATTGCAGGAGTACCAAGACTTAAATATGTAATTGCAGGAGTCTCAGGGCTGTACATGAAAATATCAGTAGTGTCAAGATTGCACATGCAATTACAGCAGTCTCAGGAATGTACCTGTTATTGCAGGAGTCTCAAGACTTTACATGTTATTGCAGGAGATTCAAAACTGTAAAGGTAATTGCAGGAGGCGCAAGACTGTACACGTAATAGCAAGTCTTAAGACTGTACTTGTTATTACATGAGTCTTCAGACTGTACATAATATAATATTGCAGGATTCTCACGACTTGACATACTATTGCAGGAGTCTCCAGACTGTACATGTAAAGAATTGCAGGAATCTGAAGACTGTACACGTTTTGCAGAAGTCACTAGAAATGAACATGGACTTGAAGGGGGTATTAAGACTGCATATTGCGACAAGAACCCTCTTAAAGATCTATTACCGTGCGTTGTGTCAGCTTTATTGCGTTCACAGTGGCTATCAGAGCCAACTGTTACAATACCATTTTGTCTGATTCTGTTGCGGACAAGTCCTTGCATGAGTTCAAATGGTCTATGTTACTTTTAAATAAAACTACAACACACTCAGTTAGCATGACCAGACGTGCGTGTTTATTATCATAAATCATACCTATTTTTATATAAAAATTTTGGCCACACAAATAATAAAGGCATACCTTTCTTGCCTCAATATTCTACTTTAACAATTTGAAAATTTTAAAAGGCACGCAGACGAGAACTGTCCCGCACAGGAAAGAACACGTAGATCAAAACAATTCGTCCGTGTCTTTTAATTAAAATTCTCTGAGAACCCTGTGTCAGTTTGTCAATGATAGATCGCTGAATGTAGAAACATGTGTGTTATTAATGTCAAATTTTAAATTATTGATTAAATTGTGAATATTTATCGCAAAGAAGTTACTAACAATATATTTTAAAAGTAAAATACCGAAAAACACTTCTGTAAAAAAATTCAAGATTTTGTATCTAAGGAAAATGCAATGAACATTGACGTCAAATACATCATAATCGATTAATTAAATAAAAAAATGAGTCTAAAATAACGTTCAAAATTTGTATTCTTTTTTAAAGCTTTTTACTTCTTTTTTTCTTTAGATAAAAACAATTAACTGACAACACATACTATGAAGTTAAGATTTAAATGTTCGAAGTTGTTTTGTAAAATGACTAGTTTACAGATTACTCACTTACATAAATATATATACCTTTGTACATATATAAAACACTGGAAAACCGTGCAAAATACACACTTACCAATATTAAATTCATCACCCTCTCTCGCCATGTTTTTAACTGAACTGTTACCCCGCTCGGTAATTAAAATGCGCGTGCATGTAGGGAACCTTGCTCATTCTCTGTCCCAACGGTGTCGATCGCGAAATTCAATTCAACATGGCATATGAAAATGGCATATGAAAGATCGATTCCAGTGCATGTAATTTTCAATATTATTTCTTTGCTTTTTTAGTTTATTCGCAACGGAATCAGAGAGATGGTGGTTTAACGATAGTCAGCAAAAAAGGTGTTCTTTTACGAACAATTATATTCTTAACATTGAGAAGAATCACGTCACCGATCGGAAAAGCGACCATTTTTCTTCACTAAGAGATCTCTCACTTTATTTGCTTGTTGTTGTTATTGGATCAAATTTAAAAATTACGTTCAATTCACGACATTTTAGCAGGCGACAATTTTCCCAGCATTCCAAGGATAAAATGCAAATGTCATAGAATATTTACATAAATATGTGGTATACCTATTAACATTCTATGAACGCAATTATTCTAAAAGTGTTGGTATTTGAAGGGGAAAATTATTTTGATCATAATATTTCCGAACAATAAAATATTCAAGGGATTAACGTAATAATGTTATTATTTTATTCCCAAGATATCCTAAACCTCTCCCAACCACTTCTAGAAATAAAACAAACAAAAACAATATGTTAGTATGCCAAGGTTAAATGTTTGCAAACATAACAAACAACTAATTACGACGTTAGTAAGCGGATGTGTTCATTTTGTAACACTCTATTAATACATCAACTTGAATCTTTCTACCTTTTGATAATTTTGATGCTTTATTTGATGTTTTTAGAGATCATTTCATATTGTTGTGTTTTAAGCTGGATGCCTCTAGATAATAAACCAATTCAATAATATCAACCTTTAGAAAAATGTACTTATTTAAATGTAAAGAAAAGTAAAAATATTTTATAATTTAACAAATAATTATAACATGTTACATGCAATGAATGACTGATTTTGCAGTATTTTTCACCATATAGATATACCGCGTGGCCAACGTAGTAAAGTGTTTTTCAATATTTTGACTTTTATTTGGTTATTAACGTAAATTAATTCCTTTGCTCTCTGAAAATATTTTGCCTTTAAATACATGTTTAAAGTTTTAATGAAAATTAGCTGGAATCTGGAAAATGCGGTTGTCAGCGCGGAAAGCCACAGCTGGAATAAGCAACTGTTTGAGTTTTTGGAGAAAACAATTGGGACGGGGCTGGCAGGACGGCACAAAATATCCCCGTATAAACATTGCAGAAAAAACAGTTATTGTAGGCCCGAAGAAGGCGTATTATGGTATGGCGTTGTCCGTACATCCACCTGTCCATTGACGATGTTTCCACATCATTACATTTGAATGAGCACAATGATTGTTTTAAATTTAACATATAAATATATTTATCAAAACACAGATCGTATTCGATATTTTAGTTAGTTGCAATGAACCGATTACATTTTTAGAGTTATTCCCCGATTAAACTATTTTCTTTGCAATGATTGGTTTCCGCGGCACAACTTTTGAAGGCTATAAATGATTATGTTTATATATGACATTTTAATATGTCATACCAAAACACTGGACAAGTCAGATTTTTGTGTCCCCACTTTAGTGGCGGGCATTTAGATTTACCTTTGTCCGTCCGTCCGTCCATTTGTCAGTCCGTCCTTCCGTCCGTCCTTCCTTCCTTCCGTCCGTCCGTTCACTTTTGTGTAGCATGTAACTCAAAAAGTATTTGACCTAGAGTCATGAAACTTTACAGGAATGTTGATCAGCATGTGAAGTTGTGCACATGGGTATTTTCGCCTGGATATTTTTAGTATTTTTAGAGTTATTGCCCTTGAATTAGTAAAATTTTGCAATTTTCAACTTGTGTCGCATGTAACTCAAAAAGGATTTGACCTAGAGTCATGAAACTTTACAGGAATGTTGATCAACATGTGTAGTTGTGCATCTGGGTATTTTCGTCGGGATTTATTTAGTTTTTTAGAGTTATTGCTCTTGACTTAGTTTTGCATTTTTCAACTTGTGTCGCATGTAACTCAAAAAGGATTTGACATAGAGTCAAGAACTTTTACAGGAATATTGATCAGGCTGCATGTGTAATTGTGCACCTGGGTATTTTTGTCTGGATTTTTTGAGTATTTTTAGAGTAATTGCCCTTGACTTAGAAATTTTTTGCAATTTTCAACTTGTGTCGCATGTAACTCAAAAAGGATTTGACACAGAGTCATTAAACCTTACGGGAAGGTTGCTCAGCACATTTAGTTTTGCACCTGGGGTTTCGCTTGTGGATTTATCCAGTTTTTGAGTTATTACCCTTGACTTAGTAAAAACCTTTTCATTATGTTGTTATTTGTTCCTTGAGTGCTTGAGTTAGAATCAACCAACTTTACAGGAATAATGATCAACATCACTAAATTACAGGAATATTGATTCACATCACTGTGAAGCTATGAACCTGGGACTTTGCATGTGGATTTTTTTTCAGTTTTGTTAGAGTTATTGCCCTTGACTAACAGTAGTATAAATTTGCAATTTTCAACTTGTTCATGCATAGCTCAAAAAGTATTCACTTGTAGGCCTGAAAGTTTACAAGAATGTTGGTCAGCATGTGCACTTATGCACCTTGGGGTTTGTTTGTGGATTTATTCAGTATTTGTAAAGTTATTGCCCTTAAATTAGCAAAAGATTTATAGTTTTCCAAAAATATTTGCCCTAGAGTCATAAGATTGACAGAACAGTGGCGCGGTGGGGGCACCCTTGTCCTATGGACACATTTCTAGTTTGCAATAATCATCCAACTAATATTGAGAGTTATGCCCCCTTTTAACTGGAGTATTCTATGGAGCTATTAGTATCCGTAGGATAACTATTGAAGAATTTCAGTGATTGAGTTTATATTTGGTATTTTTGTGTGTTATATTAAAACACAATTCAAGTTTCATTTTTGCTGTAATTAAATTATTATTGATAGAGTTTTGTCGCCTTTTATTCATTGATTTTGTGTTAAATCATTGGTGTCCGTAGGATATATTTTGAAGGATTTTTATCCTTGCAATACATTATGCTTTGTCGTGACATAGTCGTAAGTTATTACACGACATGGTTCCATGTATAAAGAAGTAAATAATTCGTATATTATTGTGATATATGACAGTAAACATGTATACAGTGTATATAAACAATTAAATTATATTAAATAGAAAATAACCAGCACAATTCGATGGGCATTTAAGTCAACAAATACAAATTACATAGTGAATCGTCTTAAAAACATATCACATCAAACAAACAGTTACAATCATTTTCTTAATTTGAGGTTTATCTGTTTAAAACAATTTTCAATAATTACGTGTAGGTTAGAGTGCATATTGGGTGTTCTTCGTAAATAAGAAAGCTAAAAAGGAGCGGAGCTTGCGAAGCGACTGTAGCTTTCTTATTTACGAAGATCATCCAATATGCACTCTAACCGGCTTAGTGCTCCGCCCACTTGCGTTTTATAATATTAAACGTCCAGTTTATATAAAATCTGTTCTATTAAGATTTGAAACCCGAAAATTTGAAAAATCCTCGTCGGTGATTGGCTTAAAAAAATTGGCGAGCACTAATTAACAATACAATAACCGTATATTGTAATGAATTAAAAAAGAAAAACAAACAAATTGATACAATGACATTAATCAATGCATATGAACTTATGATTATATATTAATATGTACCTCTCATATAAACACCATTTAGCCTCGGATATGGTCATTTTAAGAATGTATATACATAGCTCTAAATTGATGCATGACGTGCACGTGTGTGGAATATATTGTATGGCTTTGCACTGTGAAATATTTTATTAGACTACTAGGATGTTGAAATTATTAAACTGTACAAATGAAACTGATGAGAGTTATGTGAAACCTAGACGATTCTCTCATCATTAATCAGTTTTTATCCATCATCATTGAACATTAAAAGAAATTCTTAATCTAAACAACAGGTCAAATATTATAACTTTGCCAACTCGTGTAAGTAACTATTCAAGCATTTACTTTAATTGAACAAATTGCGATTTCCTATACCATTTTACCATATGACTCTGGTGTTTTTTGAAACTGACCAGCTTATAAGTGACCATTATGCTACATATGCATACATACACATTTTTTTAAAATTTGATTATCCTTTTAAACGACGTGTATGGAACTATAATAATGCTAATTTCAATACATTGAATACTTGTATACAATCAACAGATTGGTCCTTCCTACACAATAAGAATGTTTACACAGCATGTAACAATTTCACTGATAAATTTCTAGATCTAGCAAAACATGCATACCTACATACTTTGTAACTGTACGCCCTAACAATAACCCTTGGTATAACAATGAAATTCGCAGAACATCCAGGAAGCGTGATCGATTAAAACAAAAGGCTGAACAATCTAATAAAACTTCAGACTTGAGCAAATAAAAAAAAATCAGAAAAAAGTTAACAATATGAAAAAACATGCACAAGAATTATTTTCCAATAATATTGAGTATTCACAACATGATTTGAATAATACAAACCCGTCTCATTATTGGAAACTTGTCAAAATGCTGATAAAGAAAATTCAAACAAATGTGATAAAATTCCACCTCTGAAAAATGATGACAATAGTTTTTCAGTTTCTAATGAAGAAATAGCTATTCTATAACAATTATTTTTTTCCATCTCTAAAATTGATGAAACTAAATTTTAACTAACAATTCGTTTAAAAACTGATTCTTTTATTGACAATATCCAAATAACCGAACACGAAATCTTAGATATTTACTCAAATTTAGTGATTAAAAAGCTAGTGGTCCTGACGAAATCATTCATCGCATGCTTAAGAAACATGTAGAACAATATGCCATCCCCTAAGTATCATTTTAATAGATCTTTACAAGAAGGTTCTTATCCTTGTTGTCTAAAAGCTCACGTTATGCCGCTTTTTAAAAAAGGAGATAAGGAACTTCCATCAAACTACAGGTCAATATCTTTAATCAGTTGTCTTGATTAGTTCATGGAACGAGTAATTTTTAAACATTTACATGATCATTTACATGTAAATAATCTTATTTACAAATATCTGTCAGGTTTTCTTCCAGGTCGCTCAACAGTTTTTCAACTAATTGATATGTACCACCAACTATGTATGATGAAAGAAACTCTACATGTATAGTGTTTTTGGAGATATTTCAAAAACATTTGACAGGGTATGGCATTCTGGTCTTTTATACAAGTTACATCAATTATGGTTTAATAGGGAACTTTAACAAATTGGTAGAAGATAATTAATCTAACAGAATGCAAAAGGTATTTGTTTGATCCTCACTTTCAGAGACTAGATATATAATTGCTGGAGTTTCTCAGGGCTCTGTTCTAGGACCCTTACTATTTTTGATATATGTTAATGACATAGCAGATTCATTAGAAAGTATAACAAAGTTATTTGCAGATGATAGTTCTTTAGCAGTTTCATCATCTAATATAAATATAATTCAAGATATTTTGAATCTGGATTCACAAAAAAATTACTGCATGGTCAAAACAATGGCAAGTTAATTTTAATTCGTTAAAACTGAAGTTGGTACTTCTCTTTAGCAGACCATGATTATCCAAAACTGGTTTTTGACAAAAATAATTTAACTCCGGTTCAACAACACAAACATTTTGGGGTCACCCTAAGCAATTGACGGGTCCTGGCATGAGCATATTTATAATATAACTTCTTCAGCTTCAAAAGTCCTAGGTTCTATGAAAATGTTAAAATTAAAACTCAATCAAATTAACATATTTTTTCATCATATCTGAGACCAATACTAGAATTTGCAATAGCTGTATTAATGTAGAAAAAGAAACCCTTGAAAAAATACAATATGAAGCTGCAAGAATTATAGTAACTGGCCTTAACTGTTTCAATTGACAAATTATTAAATGAAATTTGTTGGGTTTCACTTTCGGACAGACGCAAAGTTCTTAAACTGATGTAAGTGTATAAAGAAAAACATGGATTTTACCTACCTATAGTTCTGAATTTCAATGAAAACAATCATTATAATTTGAGAAACAGCTGTAACTTTTTAACAGTACAAAGACGTACAGAAATATATTGAACAGAGAGGTAACTTATTTATGCTACTAGACCTTATCATCCACTTAGTAAGGAACAACTTTTAGTTGGAAACCCACTACTTACTGATTGCGAAAATGACTTTGTATTTCACGAAGCACAGAAGTTTATAAAACATTCTGACAGATTTAGATAAAACTCAATACACCAGTAAATCATGTCTATGTATATGTATGTAATGTAATAATAATTTTAATACGATTCCCATACTGTAATTTGTGACAGGATATTCTGGTGTTGGATTTTCTAATTTTGACATTTCGTGTAACGACTTACGTTGCTTAATTCAATACTGTATCTTTTAATGAAATAGTTAAACATCTACTAACATCATTTTCAACGTAGACAGATCCGAAAAAGAAAAAACATAGAACCTGTAAACACAAACGCGGAAGTAGTGGCTTCACAACTATATATATCTAAATAGGGGTTTTGCAGTCAAAAGGGTTTATTAATTGTTTTTATGGGTTTCTTTCTTAATATTATAAGTATTTTTAGACTGACGTTTTTTGTTGTTGGCTTTTCTGTTCTTTTGATGGCCTTTTTATTCCCGTGTTCTTCATAAACGATTTCCCCATGTTATAAATTATTAATTTAATAATTACAATAAACGAATTTATATTTTTAAAAATGTCTCATTAATTAAAAGTACCGAAAGAGCTATAATATCTTGAAAAATGATGTTGTGGGGAGGGCTGTTGCTTATGTTGTTATAACTTGTAGCCCAACCCATTTGCACTATATATTTGTTTGTAAATATTTGTTCTTGTATTATTCATGTATAAATAGAGATTAATAGGTTGGTGCCGTGGATGGAGAAAGTTTATCTGGCGAGGCGGAGGAATTTAGTGGGTGAGCCGAAGGCGAACCCAATAAATTCCGGAGCAGAGCCAGATAAACTTTCTCCATCCACGGCATAAATCTATTATTCTATTTATCCTGCCACCGTTTTTTTTAAAGAATTTTATTATGCAAACTATCTTTAATCAAACTATCGGAAATGTTTCTTTATAAACAAAGAAGGCACGAAGCGTGCATTTTTCTACAACAATGCACTCGCCGTTCTTATTATCTCCCTGTGTATTTTCACATTGAGGGCGCCATTTTGTTTGAAAAAAGTGATAAATAAAAACAATTTTTTGTCGAATTTTGTTGTGTTAACTATCTAGAATGAAAGAAAATGGTCTAACTAAGAAAACGAATTCGAACACCAATATCTTTTATTAAGTCGTTAACGCTGTACAAACGTTTAAAGTATTGTTTACGTGACGTCACAATGTAGCGCCAAACAGCACGTGCAAAACAATCAAATCATGTACGCTATTTTAATCGCAAACGAGTTAAGTTTTACATTTATTTCACTTTTAATAATTTTTATTTCGCTTGAAAAATTATAAAGTGAAATAAAATAAACAAACAAAGTTTTATCAACGTTTCCAAAATTCGTAATTCTACACACAGAACTTAAAGTCCAACATTATAATAATTATCATATTTTTTCTTGAAAAGTAGTCTGGCAAACTATGCATACAACGTGATCAAGTGCCGTAGATCAGTAAAAATATACGGCACCTTGTTATCGGGCCGAAATTGATACAAGTGACAGGATAATTACATGTATTTATGTAAATGATAATGATGATAGTCGCAATAAAATATTATTAAACCACAAATGTCAATAGTAATATCAATCAGCACTTTCAGCAAAATTACGTATAATTACATACAATTATACGAAATTAAAGGCCCAGTCTATATATACGCATATTTCTGTTGTTTTCTTTTGTTTACTGTTACTGTTTCCAAAACATTACTTGTCTTGCCATAATATTATTATACCTGAACCATCCTTCGCTTCTTTTGCATTAAGGAACTTTTCACAGTGGATTTTGATTAATTTGTATGGAAGTCAATATACCTTTTGGTTTACATGTGACTAGTTTTATGACAGATTACTTCACATTAATTGCTAATTTCTTCAAGTGATAATCGTCTATTATGCTCCAAATTCATTATCAAAATGTTATAAAACACATGTTTGACCTTTCTGAAGAAGAGGAAATGTATTTATTTCTGATGGTTAATAATGTGCCATTAAGACTGGAAATACCAAATATAAATATTTAATAAATGGGTGCCAGTTTTAAATGTTAGCAGACTGCTCACATATTGTTACAAAATTATTATCAAAGTATATATAAATGTTTTAGCAGTTGTCACAAGAACCTGACAGTTCTCCTCAAATGTGCTTGGGAATTGTGCAAAATAAAAATATTTTGTCTTTTCGTGAGGATTTATTATAATATTTATCAAAAATTCAAAGAATAAAAGTAAATTAATATAAAATAAATTTTACAGTTATTGGATTCCAAATTAAATTTTATAAGACCAGACTCAATTCAAAATTGGGAAAAACATAGTTACAACATACTAACAACATGCTGAAGTAGTGAATTATCAATTTAGAAAATCTATTTTTATCAACGTTGAGAAACCTGTTGAAAATTTTACATGGTCATACTAACTTGAAGAAAGTTTATGTACCTTCAGTATAAGCAGATGTTTTTATATATCATTTATTTTATATCTACTGTCTCATTGCATCAACCAAGAAGCACTGTCTGAAATGCATATAATTTAAAGTCGTGGAAATTTAGCTGGTAAAATTTTCTTTTAGCAATAAATAATTTTATACTCATGCCATCAGTTAAACAAGGATTGATGCATTAAGGCAGAAACACTAATTGATAAGAAGCGTGTAGTCCGGCAAAAAGGGCCGTAAGTGGTCGGGACAACAAGACGTGTATAGACTGGCAAAATAAACTGAAAACAAGGCGTGTGCAATCTGGTAAAACAAACTAATAACAATACGTGTGCAATCTGACAAACAAGACGAATGAAGTCTGACCACAAACTGACTGCAAGACGTGTGTAGTCTGGCAAAAGAAACTAAAAACAAGACGTGTGTAGTCTGGCAAAATACACTGAAAACAAGACGTGTGTTGTCTGGCAAAAGAAACTTAAAACACAACGTGTGTAGTGTGGCAAAAGAAACTAAAAACAAGGCGTGTGCAGTCTGGCAAAAGAAACTGAAAACAAGACGTATGGAATCTGACAAAAGAAACTGAAAACAAGACGTGTGTAGTCTGACAAAAGAAACTAAACACAAGCCGTATGTAGTCTGACAAAAGAAACTGAAAACAAGACGTTTGAAGTCTGGCAAAAAATAAAAACAGAACGCGTGTAGTCTGGCAAAAGAAACTAAAAACAAGACGTGTGCAGTCTGGCAGAAGAAACTAAAAACAAGACGTGTGTAGTCTGACAAAAGAAACTAAAAACAAGTCGTATGTAGTCTGGCAAAAGAAACTGAAAACAAGACGTATGTAGTCTTACAAAAGAAACTAAAAAAATGAAAGTGTGTTGTTTTACAAAAGAAACTGAAAACAAGGCGTGTGTAGTCAAAAGAAACTAAAAACAAGACGTGTGCAGTCTTACAAAAGAAACTAAAAACAAAACGTGTGTAGTTTGACAAAAGAAACAACTAACAGTAAGTTTGAAGTCTCAACTTACCAACATTTCATCGTAATTATATTGATTTTATTTAGAGAGACAACGAGTTATAATGTGAAACAAAAAATTGTTATGACAAAAAATTTTCATACCAAATGATTAAAATCTACCATTTTACCTATGTTCTTACTTTAACAGACCAATCTAGACAAATAAATAGTATGATATCTATTTGTACTTCAAATCATATCGATTTTTTTCAGTCTTTAAAGACCTGCTTTTATTTATAAAAAACAATATTTCCGTTCCATTTTCGAATTGTTTTAATAAGATCTTATAATATGTACTACAAATGAAAAAATGTATACTGATATTTTGTATTTGTAATTGAGCAAAAAATATACACACAATACAATGTTGAAAATTTATAGCTTTTAGATGAAATATCTTTCCGTGGTATCATGCTTAACCATTTAAAGCATTTAATGATATTTTTAACTCTTTAGGAAGTGAATATTTTTTTAATACACATGTATGAAGGTTAGACAAAATATCTGCTATTCAGACTTCATATATAGAAATGTTTTAAACATCGGAACCTATAACAGTGTTGTACTTAAATTTGTAAAATGAACATTTCAAACCTTGAGGATTTTTCTCATTTTCAAGGATACCCGGAGGATTATGTTTCATTCCAAAGAAACGTGTATAAAGTGTCGTTCTGTATTGAAGTATGTATGTTTGCTGTAGGACTTTTAGGAAATTTAATCTCTCTTACTGTTTGGATCAAAGGACAAAATACAAGAAAGCTAGCATGTTCAATGTACTTTATACTTCTATCAGCATCTGACAGTTTTTGTATGCTATATAAATTAAGTGAAAATTTTGTTTATTATCCATGGATAAACAATGGGCTACGCACATTCACGTTATTTGAGTGCATGTTATTAAGAACATTTTACAATTTTGCACCTCAGCTCTCAGCCTGGATCATTGTTTGTATTTGTGTTGAAAGAACGTTGAGTATTTGTTTTCCATTAAAATTCAATACAAAGGGGGCTGGCAGAAGAGCAAAATTTGCCTTTATTTCACTTTTCATTTTACTGACTGGAGTTAACCTGTCTGATGCAACTTTATACTGTATCTACGACTTGTCTAACAGTGAAAATACACTTGCACATATTTCATCTGTGTATGTCCTATGTGTACTTCCACTTTCGTTTATAACAATATGCAATGTTATTACTATCGTAATTCTTTGTAAAAGGAAAGCATCTGTTGTAAGCAGTAGCAGAAGACTCTTGACAAAATTCACGCGCTTAAGTATAGTAACAGGAATCTTCCACTGTGTTTGTGTAGTCCCATATATGTTAGTACATGTTATTGACAAAAATAAGTTGGAAGTTAAAAGTACTTTTAATCTTGGTCGCTGTATCGACATTTCTTCTCTACTTAAATAACGCTTTTAGTTTTTTACTCTACTCATTGGCATCCAAAGATTTCAAGCAAGACTTAAAGCAACTGCTTTGTAGCTGCAAGAAATGTGAATAATAACAGAAACAATTCTTTAGATTGTATGTGTGTGATTCATCACAAGTGAAATATTAAAAGTAGACAAATATTGGTTTAAACATATTTATTTAAGCTCGATTGCGAAACAAGTTCTTGCAACTTATATTAATCACTTTCGAGTCCGCTTCCTGGAACCAACCAGTACTGGTGTCATATGGAGAAACATGGTCGTGACCCGAGTAGGGCTCGAACCCATGATCTCTGAGTTGAGAGGCAGACACCTTAACCACTAGGCCACCGCTAGACAAATATATTGTTTACAAACCAAAGGACCATGGAACTTGAACAGTGAGACACAGTTTCTGTCAAGTGAATTATTAAACTTGGTTGTATATACCGGTATATTATATAAAATTGATCGCAAATACCGGTATAATATATAAACATCGTTGTATATACCAGTATAATATATAAAATTGATTGTAAATACCGGTATAATAATATAAACTTGGTTGTAATTACCGGTATATTATATAAACTTGATTGTAAATACCGGTATAATAATATAAACTTGGTTGTAAATACCGGTATATTATATAAACTTGGTTGTAAATACCGGTATAATAATATAAACTTGGTTGTATATACCGGTATGATATATAAACGTGTTTTTAATTACCGGTATGTTATATAAACATGATTGTATTTACCGGTATATTATAAAAACTATATATAACAACATAACTGCCAGTACCATAGCACCGTTTTGATCATTTAATTTTTAGGTTTTTTATGTATATTATTTAATTTGTACATTGTAAATATAGTCCCAGAAAGGACTTATGCATTCGTAGATTCTTTTTAAGTATTTGTTTTTGTATTATTTAACAAACTTTCTAAAACAAGTATCACATTCGAACACAATAAACATACAGTATTGTCTTTTTTTTGTGTTCCTCAATTTGGTTTTATTCAAATAATAGAAATACTTTGTCATCCTAACTTAGAGATGAGTTTTAATATACATGAACAATATATTCCCAAGAACTGAATTGGTCATACATTAAAATGTAAGGTAAAAAAATCATTTAATTTGACGTCCGACAGTCATATGGCGACTTTCCAGCATTACTGGTGGGGGAAGTCACCAGGTGCCTCTCTGTACATTATTTGAAACACAAACAGGAACCTAAGTAGAACCACCGACGTTCCGTGAGATAGCTGGGAAGTTATCTCGTATGAAGAGTCCGAAGACGCTTAGCTAATGTCGCCCCTTTGTAAAGAAATGAATGTCCAAATAGCATTTAGAATATTTATATAACGATAAATAACGTCATTCATTCAATTCTGTTAATGTGAAGTACATATTGCCTGAATTTAAATTGTTTTTTCTATTATTATCGTTACATTCATTTATTATGGGTTTAAAAATATTGTCAATACATTTAATTATTTTTGTTTGACCATTTAAGTCAAAACATGCCATGATTACTTTTTTTTTACAAATATTGTCAATACATACGACTATTTTTCTATTTTTGTTTTGGTTTCAATTCTTGTCTATACCTCTGACTTACATTTTTTTAAAATTACATACGATTATTTCCAGTTATTAAAATATTGTCAATACATAACAAATTTTTCTCCTTAACAATGAATGCAGCATTTACTTTTTTTCTGATTCATAATTATGAGTTTTTGCAATATAGCTGAAATAATAATTGTAAAAAAAAAGAATGTTTTTCCATATATTCAATGAAACATACTTATAATGGGGTATATGTTATAAAGATTTGTTCTGATCTAAATATATAAAGCTTAATCACTTTCAACAGATAAATGACATGATCATAAATTGATCAGTATGTAATATATTTCTAAGAACCTATAATTTAAGAAAACCTTAGAATGTGGGTAAATCTTAGAGTACCAAAATCTATAGGTTAATTACTTTATTACTTTGTAATGCTTTTGATGAGAGGAGTAGAGTATAGTATAGTATAATATAGATAGTGTGAAACATCTCTTTAAAACCTTGAATTAGAAATTGCTGGAAATTAATTTGCTTCATATAAACTTTATTACTTTGTCTTGAGATTTTACTTAAAACATTTTAACATCAAAACTTTATTTCTGGAATAAAAAATAAACATGTTTAGAAACAATGCTGTGTTATAATATATTTGACTACATATGGAAATTTTGATAAATGAGTAACACTATCAAAACATACCATTATTTTTGTTTCACCATTTTTTATCAATACATACCAATATTTTATGTTGTTTCTTTTTCAATTATTGTCAATAAATAGTTATTCTTTCTGTTTAACAATTATTGTCAATACATACTATTGTTTTTGCTTTACAGTTATTGTCAATACAAATACATGCCATTATTTTTATTTAACAATTGTCGTCAATATATACCGTTATTTTTCTGTTTAACAATAATTAGCAATCGGACCATGTTTGCAAGTTTTTAAATTATTGTCAAAACGTATCATAATTTTTCTCTTTTACAGTATTTTTCAATACATCCCATTATTTTCTGCTTTACAATTATTAGCAATACATGTCATTATCTTTTTCAATTTATCCATTATTGTCAATACATACCACACTTTTTCTTGTTTTACAATTATTGTCAATGAATACCATTATTTTTTTGTTTCACAATAGTTTTCAATATAAATCATTATGTGCTGTTTCACTGTTATTGTTAATACATACCATTTTTCCCTGTTATACAATTATTGTCAATACGAACAATTATTTTTCTGTTTTAAAATATTTGTCAATAAAACAACTATTTTCTGTTCCACCATTATGTCAATGCATACCATTTTTCATGTCTTACAATTACTGTCAATACGTACCTTTTTATTCTGCCTTACATTTATTGTCAGTATGTACCATTTTTCTTGTTTTACAATTATTGTCAGTTTTATTGGTAATAAAAGTAACATGCAGAAACCTGGCTCGATTCATTCTATTCTATGCATTCACCGACTTTAATCAAGAAAAATGTAAAAAAAAATGTAAAAAGGCACACTATTTTATGGTGCCATTCGTAAAACCAACATCTGTATGATTATGTTGCGGATTAGCGCTTGTGAGAGTTTGGAGAGTTTTCTAATCAGAAATTTAAGCACAAAGCTAAAACCCAATGGCAATAGCCCCGAGAAACATGCATGGAATGGTGGTCTTTTGGATCGACGTTTTTCAATTCTTAAGGTTATGAATTTTCGTAAAGAAACCCACTATATTTCTATAGTCACTGTTTTAGTTTGAGAATTTTTTTAACAACAGAAAGCTCTAACGAAAGGAAATAGACCATAAGAGGCCCGTTTGTTATAGTAAATGAAGTGTATAAGTTTTCGTGACAAAAAAAAATTTTCTCGTGCAAAACCATTAAGCAAAACCATTAAAACACAAGTTTCTTTGTGTTTCTTTTTACACAATGCAGATTTGCCCTTGAATAAGTATGTATGTTGTTCTTTACAGCAATTTATGGTACAAAGATCTAACCAAAGGCAAATGATCTCTAGTGGTCCGCGTGGCAAGGTCGGTTTTGGATTGACGATTGTTTATCTGTATATGCAGAGTATAAATTTCATAAAAAAGAAACAAAACATTTCTTACTTCCCACCGTTAAAACACAATCTGCTGATTCTGTTGTGAATAAGCACTTGTGTCAGTTTAAGGGTTCTCTTTTAAAGGCTAAAAGCTCTAACCGAAGGAAAATGACCTCGTAGAAATGACTTTTTTCGGATCAGCGATTTGTTTATCAGTATGTAATGTTTATGAAATTCCATAAACAATTCTGGAGCCAACTGTTATAACAACATTTGTTGAATACGGTTGCAGATTAGCCTTACATTAGTTTAGACGTTTATACAGCAAGATAAGGCTTAAAGCTTTAGCCAAAGAGAAAATGTTACGAGGGGCCAATATCCATAGTGGTTTTATAAATTGGCGATTTGTTCTTCTGTATATACTATGTATAATGTTGCTTGAAACATATACATATATGTACATATATATCTAGAGCAAACCGTTAAAATACAATCTGTCTGATTCTGTTTCCGATTAGCTCTTCTAAACGGACAGCAATGTAAAGCACAAAGCTCTAACCGAAGCTCTAATCCAACGGAAATGGCAGATTAGCTTAACATGGCTGTTTTCTAAATGGAAATTTCGTTATTCTTATATAATTATACATGTATATTATGTATATATTTTTGTAAAATAAACCATTTCTGAAACCAATCTTTATAACAAGATTTGTCTGATTCTGTTGCATTAGCAGGGATCTGTTGCAGCACCATAAAGGAAAAAGCTCTAACACAAGGCAAATATTCTCGAGAGGCCCGCGTGGCTTGGTCGTTATTTTTAATCGGCAATTTGCGTTTTCTATATAAAATATGTATGAATTTAAGTAACAATGTCCTTATTCTGGAGCCAACTGTTACTACACCATTTGTCTGATTCTGTTGCGGACATGTCCTTGCATGAGTTCCGACGGTCTAAGTTTAACTAAAAAAAATACAACACACTCAGTTTGCATAACCAGACGTGCGTGTTTATTATAGCGTACTAGTAGTCAGAGTGAAGAATATCAAAATATTTATCATTTCATAAATCATTCAAGGTTTACTTTATAATGTTTGCGACATGGTAGAAACTCAGGAGCATCTCCTACAACGTCAATGTCTCCTACGCAGTGATCTACCCTTATCAGTACATAGATCTCTGCCACCACAAACATTTTTATCAATATTTTGGTATTTATTCTTTGTAGCTTTTGGATTTATTTTTCATTATTTTGTATTCTTTTGATATTTTTGATAAACTATAAGAACGTAGGTACGAAAAGCTAAAATTAAACAGGAAGAGAATAATGACGTTAGATTTTCAATGCTACGGTCGATATTTACATTTGAATTTCCACGTTACGTCATTTGACTTTCATCATCATTTGCTAAGGGAGGTACTCACTGTGGGGAGTTTGCTAAAACGCAACAGGAGCGCCGTGAAAGCACAGAAAGGACGCCGAATGAACGCGGTGATTATCCACGGCGCTTTTACGGAGATTGTGCGTCGTCTGTACCGCATTTGTACTTCGTTTGCACGGCGCTTTTACGGAGCTTTACAACTTCAGCGCAATGTGAGCGCCACGAGAGCGCCGTGTGAGCGCCGTAAAAAGCGAAGTGGAAGCGCAGTCCGAACGCAGAAAATATTTAGTTAAAACGCCGTGGAAACTCCGAAGGACGCCATGAGGACGCCATGAAAGTATCGTTCAGTCTCCATGTCATCAAAAATATCACATTTTTATTGCGCGTTAAATCTAACAACGCCGTGTAAACGCAGTGAAAGTACAGTCTAGTGTGACAGGGCCTTGATATCACGGGAGTGAAACCCCATATGAATCTAAAAAATGAGCATCGGTAAAAATGATATGTGAATTTCCGCTGCACCAGATGTGAAGTATAACATCAGATGTGACTGGAAAAATAGGCCGATCGCAGGGTAAGTTTTCATCTTTTAAACATTTATATAAAATTCATTTTTTTTTAGAAAATCGAAATGCGATTCTACCCTCCTGACTCTCCTCTATATTACCAATTGTTGTTTTGGATTTCTATGCAGTTTTCATCGAGATATTCTTTCCGTCGTGGGTTCTGGTGTGATCAAAACATGCAATGTGAATGAAGAAAAAGTCACTAAACGGTCTCAAAAAACAGAGATTTTACGAAATCTCATTACAGGTCGATGGTCAACATTCAAATAAATCCTGGTTTAAACATGTATTGAGATTTGGCTGCATACAAGGGAATCACTGCTCAAAATTGCATTTGAGCTCCAGATGTTCTGAAGAGAATCATATGTGCATTACATAAAAAATTAGCAACATAATTACGCATCACTTTCATACAGCAATCTAGAATTTATTCTTTTGTGTATCATTTTGTAATAAATACTATTATCCGAAATAGACACATTTTCACGAGATGACCTTGAATAACATAGTATCCATATAGAAAGAGATATAAGACATTCTGCATACGAAAAGTTTTGAAAATACGTAGATATGGTGGGAAGGCCTTGCTTATTTTGACTTATTGACGTCGTGTGTACTGCAATCTTTCCCTTTTTATGCCACCAGGCATTAATTAATTTATTATTCACTCGACTGCACTGTCTGCATATTAGGGGGGTATTGTGAAGCGTGTTTGAATTTGTTATGATGCTGTAAGAAAGTTATTGATAAACTTTTAAAAAAGATCAAAGAAGATTTGCATATTTATTTTCCACATCAAGAAACGTCCCTGCAGAATATTTACATGGTTCACTTCATGCCCACAGTCGCAATTATGGGTCAATGCCTATCTGAATTTTATCCCTGCTCTGTAATTCTTTGAATGGTTTTAAAGAAACCTTAACATATCTTAACCGTATTGAGCGGACATGTGTAGCTCATAATGCACATAGATTGTTTCCTGAAAATGTTCATGTACGCAAAAAGATCACTAAACTTATTCTCCGCTTTATAACTAGTATTTCAATGGGAACTGTAAATCATAAACACTTTCGTAATTCGTTTCTTTTCTTTTGTTATTTTTCAGGAAAATGGGCCGTTTTCTAGGAACAAAAAAGAAAGGCTTTAAACTTTCAAGAATAAAACGTCACGTGTATCGTGAAAAGAGGAAGTCATCAGCGCTTACATCTCCTTTTTCGCCATTTAAATTGTCCCAATGTGTCAAAAGATTCCGCGTATCGCAGACTCCAAAGTCCAAGAATTCACCAAAAAGTGCACGTATTACTTTTTTCCAATTCAAAGAAAAAACGCTTAATATTCAATTCATAACTATCAAGTCCCATTATTATAATGATTATTATAGAAACGGCAAAAGCCGTCCATATGGCAAATACGTCGAAAATAACAGGGACGGCATAAGCCGTCCCTATGGCAGTGAAAGGGTTAATTTATAGAGAGAAGCCAATCATAAATTGAAAATTTATGTTTATTAAAATTCTCATTTCTGTTTATCATGCGATAAAACAGTTATAATATATCGAACTCTTACTATTATGTAGAAATATCATGACCTGGGGCGGCATCTCGGGTTTTCCTTATAGACAATGTTCTCGGCCCATATTCTGTCAAGTAAACCTTCGATGTCGCATCAGGCCATGATATTTACACATAACAGTCTGTCGCTATAACTGTAATTTGTGGAATATTAAAGTGATAGATAGTTTTATGAATGCAAACATTATTATAGAAACATATTATATGACACGATAGCTTTACAAAGTTCAATACTTTCAGTTTGGTTTATCCAAGTTACATATCATTTATATGTGAATTGTTTATCATAAGAGTACTATCCGCTCTGCATCAACATTTTCATGTACTCGGCCCTTTTAGTATTTCTAATGCTAGCATAAGCTGGTAAGCTCTGTCACTGTGGTAATCAAAGACACTAATGTTACAATTGAACTTTCAGCCAAAGCTGCAAAACCTATATTGTTTCTATAGATTGGCTATTCAATGATTATATGGGAGTGGTCCGTAGTGTTGTAGATGGTTTTCTACATCACTTATGAATCTCTTCAGCACATCTGGAGCTCAAATGTTATTTTGAGCAGCGATTCCCTTGTATGTAGCCAAATCTCAATAAATGTTTAATCCAGGATTTGTTTGAATGTTTGCCATCGACCTGTAGTGAGATTTCGTAAAATCTCTGTTCAAAAAGCGACTACATTGTTAACATTTCCCTTGCCTGAGGGCTTTGACACTTATATTGCAGTGAAGAAAATCCTCTAAACTAATACAATCTACTGGATCATATTATTAATATCTTTTTCAGTTCATCATGCAATGGCTAACTGTGAATGGCGTGGAACCATTTAAGAACGTTTATATAGAGAAAGACCAAATATCCGGTATCAATTACAACTATGCCACGCGGAGATCTCACGGACGTAGTGCTGGGGCTAAAGATTTGAGCCTTATGCTGTGTTAAGAAGACTATTAAACTTGTTCAAAAGATCATTGTAACGGAATCAGTCCAAAAGTATATTTACAGTATGCTCGTTTTTCATTTTGAAAATTTATACACTTTATATAGATAAAGAAAAACTCGCAGGTCAAGAAATACGACCATGCCAAGCAAAAATATCCATGACATCTTGCTCGGGTTAGGGCTTTGACAATTATAATGTGCATAGATGACCCTCCAAAGATGTACAAAATCGAATCTGCAGCGAAATCGTACAAATGGTGTGTTTAAAGTATGCTCGAGAATATGGTGGTTTTTCCCAATTTTTTATAAACTTCACATAGAGAAATAACAAATAGACATTACCAAAAACGATCATACCATCAATCGCAACTACTCAGCCCTTTCTGTCAGTCTTCGGATAAGGACCTCGAACACAATAGTATGAATACACAGAACGGATGCGGTATTCCGGTCTAACCTACGCTAAGAAACTACATGTAAACATGTAAACAAATAGTAATTTAATGCTGGGAGTTGTTGACAAGTTTATTTCCAATATATGTAGTTAAAGTCCACATAAAATAAGTGAATTCATAGGTACAAAAGCAAACTAAACATTATTTATATTTACTAATATGGCTGCAGAAACCGAAAGTACAAAAAACCGACCTTTTGACATTTAGTCGGATTTGTTTAAAATTGAACATCAGTGGGCATATTTAAATTACAAATTGTTGTCAGGCATATTTTCAAGCATTAGAGTACCGGGACAGACATTAAATGTCAAATATTTACATTCGTTTTACATTATCTCTGTTTCTGTTTACATTTGTAAACGACGTGGTAGACCTACTTTCAATCCGTATTGTTTCCGAGGTTAATATTATAGATAATAGTCGAGGCAGTTCCGAATGTCATACCATGCGAAAATCTCAACGTATAGCTTGGGTTGCAGTGAAGACCCTCTAAAGTTTTACAAAATCGAATCTGCAACGAAATCGGACAACAGGTTTATTAAAGGTTCTCTCTAGAAAAGTGTTTATTAACGGAATTTGGTAGGCATTTGGCACTTAAACAAATAATCTCCGGTCAACAAAGCGAACATTTCATGCGGGCCTCTTGCTTACATTTCTTTGCCTTAGAGCTTTAACACTTATATTGCTATGAAGAAAATCCCTAAACTAATACAGTCTACTGGATTATAATATTTTTTTTTGAGTACGTAGCGTTAATTATACAATGGCAAACAGTGAATGGCGTGAAACCCGGAAAGAATGTTCTTTATGCTCTTTTTGTCACAAACCACTTAATTACATTTAACACAGTTGTTTACACGATAATATGCTGCATTTCGCAAAGTTAATATACTTTATATAGATAAAGACCAAATAGCCGAAACCAATAACAAGCATAGCACGCGGAAACCTCACGGACATAGTGTTGGGGCTAGAGCTTTATGTTGTGTTAAGAAGAACTTCCTAACTTGTAGAAAACACAATTTGAACGGAATCAGTCAAATGGTGTTTTTACAGTATGCTCGTGAATATGGTGCTTTATCGAAAATTAATACACTTTATATCGATAAAAAACAACTTGCAGGTCCAGAAAAACGACGATGACACGCGGAATCATCTGGACATAATACTTTGGGAAGGGCTTCGACAATCTTTACACTATGCTCGAGAATATGGTGCTTTTACAAAAATTTATAAACTTTATATAGAGAAGGAACAAATTGCCGTTTTAAAAAAACAACCATGCCATGCGGAGATCTACTGGACGTGTAGCTTGGGTTAGGTTTTTGACGATCATAATGTGCTAAGAAGACCCTCCAAAGTTTGAATCTGCAATGAAATCGGACGCAAGGTTGTTTAAAGGTTCTCTATAGAAAAGTGTTCTTTACGGAATTTCTTAGGATTTAAAAATTTAAATACTTCAACAAATAATCATGTGTATATTATGCAGGCCTCTTGCAAACATTTTTCTTGCCTAAGAGATTGACACTTTTATTGCTGTGAAGAATGTCCTCAAAACTAATAATACAATCTACTAGATCATAACATTTGTTTTTTTAAGTACGAAGCGTTCATTATACAATGACTAACTGAGAATGGCGTGAAACTGTACAAGAACGTCCTTTAAGCGCATTTTTGCCACATACTACTTAATTACTTTTATCTGTTGTTTTTTTTTATTTGCACGACAATATAGTGCATTTCACGAAAGTTAATACACTTTATATAGATAAAATACAAATCGATGGTCCAGAAAAACGACAATGTCACGCGGAAATCTTCTGGACATATCGGTAGGGGTAGGGGTTTAACAATCAAAATATGCAAAGAAGAACCCCCTAAGTTGTACAAAATAATACGAAGCGAAATCGGACACAGTGTCTTTGCACTATGCTTCAGAATATGGAGCTTTTTTCGAAAATTTATACATTTTATATAGATAAAGAACAACTCGCAGTTCCAGAAAAACGACCATGCCACGCGGAAATCTCCTTGAAATATTCCTTAGGGTAGGGCTTTGACAATCATTATGTACAAAAAGACCCTTAAAGTTGTACAAAATGAAATTCGCAACGAAATCGGATAAATGATGTCTTTACATTATAATGGAGAATATGGAGCTTTGTACGAAATTTTATACAATTTACATAGAGAAAGGACAAATAGTCGTTAACAAAACTGACCATGCCATGCGGAAATTTCCTCGACGAAAATCTCGGGCTAGGGCTTTAACAATCATTTTGTGCAAAGATCATCCTCAATAGTTATGAATAACAACCATGCCACGCGGAAATATCAAGGACATAGTGCTGGGGCTAAAACTTTGTGCTTCATGTTGTGTTAAGAAGACATCCCAAACTTGTATTAACACCATTTTTAATGGAATCAATCAAAAGATGTTTTTAAAGTATTCTCTTGAAAATGATGGTTTGTTTTCAAAAAAATATACACTTGCAGGTCCAGACAAACGAAACAAACATGCCACTTGGAAATTTTCTGGACATATTGCTTGGGATAGGGCTTTGACAATCATAATGAGCAAAGAAGACTCGCCAAAGTTCTACTAATTCGAATCTGCAGCGAAATCGGACAAATGGTGTCTTTGCAGTATGCTCAAGAATACAGTGTTTTTTTTCGAATATTTATACATTTATGTCGAGAATATGGAGCTATGAACGAAAATTTAAACACTTTACACTAGGGTTTTGACAATCAAAATCTGCAAAGAAACTCTCTAAAATTGTACCAAATCGATCCCGCAACGAAATCGGACAAACGGTTTAAAAAAGGTTCTGTCTAGAAAAGTGGTCGTTTAATCGAATTTCTTAGGAATTTAATACTTTAACAATCATTTGTCAAACAAATAATCATGGGTCCAAAAAGCAACTATATTCTGTAGGCCACTTGCTAATATTTTTCTTGCCGCTTACATTGCTGTGAAGAATATCCTCTAAACTAATACAACTACTGAATCATAACATGTTTTTGTTTGTTTTGTTTGAGTTTATTTGTCACACAAAACTTACTTTTTGGGGGTTCTTATGGAAATAACACCAACTATTATAGCCTCAGGGAGCACATTCAAAGTGGTACTTTTTTGAAAATTTATACATTTATACAGAAAGAAAAAATCGTCAGGTCAGAAAACGACCATGGCGTGCGAAATATCCTGGTCAAATGTTTGGGTAAGGACTTTGGCTTCATATTTCTTGGGTAAGAAACTTGTATAAAATCGAATTTGCATTGGAATCAGACCAATGGTGTCTAAACCGTTGGCTCAGGAACATGGTATTTTTTTATACAATTTATATAGAGAGAATAAATCACAAAAACCAAAAACGACCATGCCACGCGGAAATTTCAGGGAACAGAGTCAAGCTGACACAACCCACAATGATATGCGTTTTTGGGATCCACATGGCAATAATACTGGCAGTTATAGCCTCAGGGAACACAGGCAAGCTGAAAAACCAAGGTGATTTGCCTTTTTGGGGTCCTTATGGAAATAACACCGGCAGTTATAGCCCAAGAGAACACATTAAAACTGTCAAAACCCACGATGATAGGCCTTTTTTTGGTGTTCTTATGGCAATAACACCGGCATTTATAGCCTCAGGGAACACAGTCAAGCTAACACAAACCACGCTGATAGGCCTTTTTGTGGATCCATATGGCAATAACACCGGCAGTTATAGTCTCAGGGAACACAGTCAAGCTCACACAAACAACGGCGATACTCCTTTTTTTTGGGTCCTTATGAAAATAACACCGACAGTTATAGCCTCATGGAACACAGTCTAAATGGTACTAAATGGAAAATGTACGAGTAAACATGGACATATTTCTTAGGTTAGAGCTTCTGGCTTCATATTGTGCAAAGAAGACACACCAAGCTTGTATAAAAACGAATTCGCATTGGAATCAAACCAATGGTGTTTAAACGGTTTGCTCGTGGAAATTGTTATTTCTATACAATTTATATAGAGAAATAACAGATCGCCTGAACAAAAAACGGCAATGCCATGCGGAAATCTCTAGGACATATTCCTTGAGTTAGGGTTTTTGGCTTTATATTGTGGAAAGAACACCCTCCAAAGTTGTACAAAATCGAATCTGTATTGAAATCATACCAATGGTGTATAAACAGTTGGAAAATAGTTTTTTGTACAATTTATATAAAGAAAGAACAAATCGTCGGAACAAGAAACGGCCATGGGATGCGGAAAACTCTTGGACACATTTCTAGGGTTAAGGCTTTTGGCTTCATATTATGCATAGAACAGCCTCCAAACTTGTACAAAATCGAATCTGCATTGGAATCAGACCAACGGTGTTTAAGGGTTCACTCAGAAAAATGGTGGTTTTTATACAATTTATATAGTGAGTTTTTTTAATCGCCGGAACAAAAAAACGGCCATGCCATGCGAAAATCTCTAGGACATATTCCTTGGGTTAGGGCTATGGGCTTTATATTGTAGGAAGAACACCCTCCAAACTTGTACAAAATTGAATCCACATTGGAATTAGACAAATGGTGTTTACGGTTGGCTATGGAATGTGGTGTATTTTTGAAAATTTATATAAAAAAGAACAAATTTCCGGTCCAAAAAATGACCTTGCGATGCGCAAATCACCTAGACATATTTCTTGGGCTTTGGCTCTTGGCTAATAAAAAATAAAATTCAATTATATTGTTTTGTATTAATTTTGTTATACACATGAATTAATGTTTTAACTGAATCATTCTGTTTTTATTTGACTTGGTTTTTATTTCTGTTTTAACGTCACGTTTCTTGTATCTTATAGTTTGTGAGGACGTTGCGTCATTTGTTTTTTTATAAACAGCATTTTCTTTTATAAAAGACTATGGTTAAAAGCTTAGAAAAAGGTTGACCTGATAATATATATATTGGAAAATACTGCAACATTCGTAATAATTATTTCAAATGTGTATAAATCCTCAGTTTGTCGAGAATATATTCAGTTTGCAGGTCAACTCCCCTGATCAGTTTTACGTAATTATTTCAATACAGTGAGACCAGATAACAGAATCAATAACTTAAATTGGGCCTATTTCTACCCTACTGTAAAGTATTTGTCCGATTTATTTTATTGATTTTTTTGGGGCAAAATTTGAAAATCGACTTTTTTCCCCGATACCCATAGCAGTTTTGGTAGGATAGGTAAACAAGTAATCTATTTCTTATTGAACATACTATTTATATCTGAGTTATATAAATTTCAAGCAAAAGAAATTCTAAATGCGTAGGAATCATTTCATGTTTAAGATACATAATAATTATTCCTTTCATAATTCATCTCAGGTTTCGTTTAATTCCTTTCATAATTCATCTTAGGTTGCGTTTAATTCCTTTCAAAATTCATCTTAGGTTGCGTTTAATTCCTTTCATAATTCATTTCAGGTTGCGTTTTATTCCTTTCATAATTCATCTCAGGTTTCTTTTAATTCCTTTCATAATTCATTTCAGGTTGCGTTAAATTCCTTTCATAATTCATCTTAGGTTGCGTTTAATTCCTTTCATAATTCATTTCAGGTTGCGTTTAATTCCTTTCATAATTCATTTCAGGCTGCGTTTAAGTCCTTTCATAATTCATTTCAGGTTGCGTTTAATTCCTTTCATAACTCATTTCAGGTTGCGTTTTATTCCTTTCATAATTCATCTCAGGTTTCGTTTAATTCCTTTCATAATTCATTTCAGGTTGCGTTTAATTCCTTTCATAATTCATCTTAGGTTGCGTTTAATTCATTTCATAATTAATTTCAGGTTGCGTTTAATTCCTTTCATAATTCATTTCAGGTTGCGTTTAATTCCTTTCATAATTCCTTTCAGGTTGCGTTTAATTCCTTTCATAATTCATCTTAGGTTGCGTTTAATTCCTTTCATTATTCATTTCAGGTTGCGTTTAAAATTCGCTATGTAGAGACATGGAACAAACACCAAGCTGGAATTTTTCATTGATAGGCTCCGTTTTTATATGAAGCCATAATTTATCAATAATAAATCATTTGATTCAAACGTAACCGCTGTCGATCAGGAGTTTTATCACACACCCGTGCCGATTTTGCGACTCCGTAAATATGGTATTGCACGGCCGTGCATATATTTTGACGTGACGTCATAAGCGTTATACAAACATAGTGTAAAGACGCGCTAAATGTTAGCGTTATACTATAGGCGTGTTAATGAAAAAAACTCTTATTTCACTTTAAACAGTCTTTATTTTTGGTATGTGATAAATAGAATATTAAATTCGTGTAAGTTCATTACTGAATTTATTGCACTCGTTGAATAAAATAATATTATGCTCGCCAGAGGCTCGCATAATATAATTTTATTCAACTCGTGCAATAAATTTAGTATTGAACTTACACTCATTCAATATCCTCTATTTATGACACGCTACGCTTCTGCGTTTAACAGTGTTATTCAAATGTTTGTCGTATTCGTATTAACCTTATAATTCAGAGGATATATATTGGACCCTCGGGGTCGAACAAAAACAAATAACGTCACGCTTTCTGCAGTGAGTTTACACAAAACATGAAATAGCTGTGGTGATAGTAAAGAAAGGTGAACATAGTTATTTTTAGCATCTAGTCATTATTGCCATTACATGTGTTAAACAGAATTATGCGATTAGGATGATTATGTTGTAACTTTGGTACGCATACAGGTTTGCAAAATATTATTTTCCTTTCATTTCAGTGACTTAGTTTTAAATGCATTTTTAATAGTGTAGATATATATGCATTTTAATAGTGTATGTTATGATATAGGAAGATAGGATTTTCTTTTGTATTAAGTGGTCTTTTTTGGATCCTTGAATTAACCAGACTTCACAACATCCGTACGTGAACGTACGACTTTAAATACAAATGGGCAAAAATTGAAATAAAGAACGAGCATTGAAATGATAAATAAGAATTGAAACAATCTGCGTTCGACTCTCATTGACGTGTGTACAATGTGCTTGATTGCATTGAAAAGTCAAAAGTACGATGGTAAAAAGCCGAAATAACGAAACCAAGATGATGAAAGGTCGAAAGTACGATGGCTTTCTACTATCGTAAATTGTGTTTTCGTTGTATCGAGTTTTGTGTGTCGTGATGACCCTAAAATCACATATTAGAAATGGCACACTGCGACTGTATTGTTAAAAGCAGTTGAATGTTCGTTCATAAGGTTAAAAGGTTAAACAACGGACAGCGGACGTATCTAAAAATAATACCTACTTTGTGTATGTCATCCGAGTGTTTTACATTTCTATGGAGGCTGATAAACGCCATGCCGAATTTTCGCTTTATGCCATACCGCATATTCGCTTTTATTCCGCCACAAAATTCGAAAAATGAAGGGATTAACAGTAAAATTGTTTGTGGTTTCCGCATGTATACATGTTTTGGGTCGAAAATCCGAAAGGATGGCAAAATACGAGTACGTGCGAACATACGTCACAGAATTTATTCTTCTTTTTCGCTTACGATATGTCGTATATTATTTTTTACGCGGCAAAAAAATAAAAAAAATAAAAAAAATAAAAAAAAAATAAAACTGTCTTGGTGCGACGTGAAATCTAACCTAAACATTTAAGTCGGCAACCGTAACTTTAGAAAAAAGAAAAGATTATTATTAAGTATGCGAAAAAGCAACACAGAAAAATATTAATGAAAACAAAATCAGACACTATATTTTCTACAACACCGTTTACCAATTACCATTCCAGTTACAATACGGGTTGAAAGTTGTTATTATCACTTCCTTTTATTTACTTCAAACTTCCATTCCTTTTGATTTACAAACGTTTATAGGGGTGTATATAAAGAGATAAATATTTTCATTTGACATACGTTGAAAAAGAAAACAACTGTTTGAATAATCGTTAAATTTTTTACATTCCAGTTTTGTAATAACCATGGATAAAGTTCAAGTCCCCGTCTTTTACATATCGATGTCTGACCGTCTGTCTGTTGTTATGGATACAATAGGAGTGAGTGACTACCTCGTGTCGACCAGGCGGGACGCATACCTTAAACGAGAAACAATGAGGTCAATATTTTACCAGCTTAGTGGATTAAACATTAGGACATATCACTTTGGCAGTCAAACTGAAGGGACGACAACGATTGGGATGGACTCGGATTTAGACACTTTAGATTGCCAGCAAAGTTTTAACATGATTACTGATCATAACCTGAAGGATATGGAGAAAGAGAACATGTTTTTGATTCAAAATGATTTAACGCCCCCTGGTCATTGTCGCTTACACCAGATTGACTTTCGCACAGAATCGGACACGTACCCGCATGATGAATGCATTTTTGATGAAGAGAATAGATTGATCCTTGAAAATAAGTTCTCACTGAATGTTGAAAAATCCGCTTTTGAATATCTAGGATTTTCAGAATATAAAAAACACGGTCCATCAGGGAGTCCGTTTCCGGATAAAGATATCGTAAACGGATTTCCATGCAAAACATGGCCCATTAAATCTTCTCTCTGGTTGGACCGTCCTCGAGCTGACCACTGGTTGTCACGTAAAGCAGTATCGGATGTCTTAAGCAGCGAGTGTTTCATCGTTTCTGTCGGCCATCCTATAAGCGAAAACGAGCATGTGGAATGGCGAATATCGTTTTCGAAATCGGAACGGGTGTTGTTGTTTAACATGAACAATATACAAATTAAATGCTATGTTCTGCTTAAACTCATAAAAAATGAAATACTTAAACCGATTGCTGGAGACAAGTTTACAAGTTTTCATTGCAAGATTGCAGTTTTGTTTACAATAGAGAGATTACCAAACGGATTTTGGGTACGGGAGAATCTTCTATCGTGTCTGTATATGTGCTTAAAGACGCTTCAAATGTTTCTTATATCAGGCCACTGTCCTCATATTTTCAATCCGGCTGTTAACTTATTTGCAGGAAAGATAACTCTGAGTGTGCGATTGAATTTGTTACAATGTATCACTAGCCTTATCAATGATCATGCAAAATATTTATTATCTATGAAAAGTGATTCTCTTGGAACGCTTCTTACAGTATTAACAAATACACTCAACTTTCCACTGTTGCTTAGCACGTGTATTTCGAATGTTTCCATGGAAACAGAGAAATGCATCATTGGAAAACTTATTTATGACAAACATGTTTCACTTTATGGGGATATTTTTTCTATTCTGTCTTACACAATCAAACTGGAGCACTCCGTGCAGGATTGTATTCGTACTCTAAGCAACCATGTGAAAAAAGCAAACGACTACTTTGTGCACGGAATTCCCGACGAGAAGGTATCAGCTAAACTGATCATGGCCTATCTAAGTCCGTTTATTGCTTCGCTCTTGGTTGCAAGTAGTGGAAGAAAGACCCCACGGGGTGTTTATTCATTTGTGAACTTTCTTTTAACGCTTATGGATAAAGTATTCTGCATCGACGTAGCATCCAGCAATCTTAAACTTGCCACGTTGTATTACGTTAAAGGTGACATCAAAAAGACACGGACTATTTTAAATACGATTGAAAAGAGATTTGGAAACTATGTTGTGCCGGTTTGTGGCAATTGTGACTGTATGGAACATCCAGGCAAGAAGTTTGTGAATGTCGTGTATAACTCCACAGACGATAACACGGTGTACACGTGCATTTCAAACTGTGTAACATTTTTACGTCAGGAGTATAAATGCTGCCCGTTCGCGCTCCGATACGAAATGTTTCGATCAACTACAGAAGACGCTAAGCGGAAAAAAGTGGGAATGAATGAATGGATGGACATGGCCGAAATAGACGCACAACCTTATCTTTACTTCATGCAGTTTTTAGTATATAAACGCTTGGGTGATGAAGATCGGCAGTACAATGCCATATTCAAACTTGCGTCTCTTTTACAACAAAATTCTCCTTTGTATCATAAAGAAACAGCTTTCAACCTTTTAGGTCAGTGTTGGGAATTTAAGGACAACCTAAACTTGGCGTTGATATGTTATGACGCATCTTTACGTCTTGTTGACGTTAACAATGCAGCGAAATGGCACCTTTCGAAATTGGTATACCGTGCACTATGCAAGTCCGGAAGGATTAAAGTTTCTCAACCGGATACGACCGAGGGGAGATGTTGTTACTTGTTGTGAGGTACCAGTGAGATATTTATCTCGGGCATTAAAGCAACATGCCTCCAGATTCGGCTCATTACATGAAAATTTTGAAAGCATTTTTAAAAGTAAAAAACATTGTGAAATAAACAAAGATAGTAATTTACGCATTGCAAACGGCACTTACAAGCTACGTTATTTAAAAAGAGGTCAAAACATGTAAAGTTAACCCTAACTTCGCTAGTCACGCAGTAAAAATGTGGTGATAAATACTGCGAAATCAGTCATATATCACTAACACCATGTAAATAATACTTAAATCTTGAAGCTTTGTACTTTTCTTAAAGTTTTAGCACATTTTTCTCTGCGTTTTTTTTTTGCTCATCTGGAGGTATACAGCTTTAATAGAGAGGTTATACTTTTTCCGATTTCGTTGAGTGTGTTTTACAGTTTATTCATTAAATGTACGGTGTTGCTTAGATTATTTTATTTAACTTCACATTTTAATGACCTTCCACGAAAAGCCTGCCTCTAGGGGTGTGCAATTTATCGTGATATACTTGATACCGCAATATTTTATCTAGCAATATAATGTATCGCAATATCTTGTCAGATATCGCAATATATCGAAGCTAAGAAGTTTTGATGAAGAAAAAAAAACCTTGTACGAGTATACTGAGTATAGCTTGATTTCAAATGGCATTTGCATAAAGTTGTTGAAACGTCTTCAGTTACATGTACCTAGCGATTACCGGTCCTTTATCAAACCTAAAATGGATTAACAAAATATATTTCGATCAAAAATATGTGCTTTTCCGTTAATAAACAAACAAACAAACAAACAACCAAATTAACAGAAAAACTGGAAGAGGTGATCTAGCGTAAATACATTCTGCATGATTTAGTTTGTCTCTGTTCCCCTGTATATAGTTGATAGATAGATTTTAACAGGATCATTATTGGTGATTTATATAGGAATGGTCCCCTGTGTTCCTATTAAAGCACTTACTCTTACGCAAAGAAGTCTTGAAACAATGGCTAAATCAGTGATCCCTCTCAAATTCCTTGTTCCTATGGGCTAATGCTTATTTGAAGTATGCGAGAGCCTCGTTCTTGAATCTGATTTTACCCAGTTCCGGTGTCCGAACTGTTCCGTATATAACAGAACTGTATTCAATACCACTCGTACCACACAATATTAAAGCAAGCAAACATCAAGAGTAAGCCTTTAGATGAAACAAAAATATTTTTTAAAATGAGACTCGACCATGATAAGCCTTTAACTGTTTCAACAGTTTCAGTTGAAATATCACTTAATAAACTTATATAATAGGACAATAAAATTGTCTATTGTCTGTTTTCACCCAAATAAAATGTAACGTTAAATTGTTATTGTTATTTCAACATTCATCATTTATTTCTCCTTAAGTAAATACATAGCACACGTATCCAGCTTTAAATATTTTCCGGCGAGTGAGGCTAAAAAAATGTTGGCGTCACACTAAATATAGCATATTCCGGTGTAAACCGGACCAGGTGCTTGAACATGTATGCGTCTCTTTAAACCGATTTAATACATAACAGCTATAATTTCCCTACTTTCGATCACTGCTCTAACTCTGGAGTGAGTTAAATCCTTTTCCGGCAGTCATGATTACATTTAGCACTATTACACACTACTGTAATATATATAAAGCTTTGTTAAGTTTTTGTTATTTAAATTGATGAACATTTGATATTCCTCTCAACATGACAGGAGAAAGGGAGAGAAAGTAATACTGTTAAATGCATAATAATTCAAACACAGTTGTCTTCCTTTTGATAACAGTGCAAAAAAAAATCGATTTCATGGACAAGAAAAAATGTATTGAAACGCAACAAAACTTCTAGAATATCTAAGGGGCTTCTATAAACACAGTAATAGACATATAACTACTTATGTATTTTTTAACTTTTAAATCATTAACTTAATTAAAGCTACAGTCTCACTTACATCCCGGCATAGCCCCGGTAGACGTCCGGGGTACATCCGTAACTCTGCCGGCAACGTCCTGGATGATCCGGGATGATCCGGGAACATCCGGCATTCGACCCCAGATGGAATAAAATATTTAATATCACCGGGGTGGTCCGGGATGATCCGGGAAGGTATAGCATTGCCGGCTTCATCCTTAGCTCTGCCGGGAACGACCGGGGTTATACCGGGAAAGCACCGTAGCTCTGCCGGCACAAACCGGGGATGATCCGGGGTATGATATAGCCGGTAGAGCTACGGTAGAGCTACGGTAGAGCCCCGGTATATGCCGGCAGAGCCCCGGTAACTACAGGCAGAGCCCCGGAGGATAAAGGTAGAGCTACGGTTGATCCCGGTAGAGCCCCGGCAAAGCCCGGATCATTTCAAAAGAAAAACGAGAATTTGCGATGATTGCACTTGTTTGTAATAAAAGCCTTCCCATTTCCGTTCTATCCAGTATGGCATAAGGATTTTTCAGAAAATCATCATGTATTACTATTCTGAACAATAGATATTATATTAAATAAAAAATATGTATCAATGTTATCATTTTCGGGCGTTTTCAATCCACCGGGGTTCTACCGGGGCTCTGGCCTGGATCGTCCTGGGCTCTGCCGGGGCTCTGCCGGGGCTCTGCCTGGATCGACCGGGGCTCTGCCTTGGTCAACCGGGGTTCTTCCGGCGTCATCCGGGAACGACCGGGGAAGCACCGGCATGATCCGTAGCTTCACCTGGGCTCTGCCTGGATGATCCGGAGCGCATCCTGGGTGGTTAGTAGGGAACTACTGTAGTGCTGCCGGGGTAAGTGTGACCGCAACAATAATTTCATCCCGGATCGTCCCGGATCATCCCGGTAACTTACCGGGATGGTCCTGGGCTCTGCCGGGAGTAAGTGAGACCGAGGCTTAAGGTGGCCTTTTTCACGATATGATAGATACACCTAATCAAAAAATCCTAGCATTAATATTGATACAATTGTACATGTATACGGAGAGTGACGGAAAAGGCCGATTGTTGTACATAATGAATATCATATGATATCAGGTTCATTAACACGTACACGGATACATATATAAAACATAACTATGTTGGTACATGTATTTAAATAAAAAGAAAAATATATATTTATCTTTTCTTAGATGCTATGTATATAATAGTTTTTGTATAGGTTTTTATAAAATGCTAAATTTCAATTTTGATGTCCAATCAAATGTTGAATGTGTGTTTATATTATCAACTCATGCTCGACAGGGACTTTGGAATCTGTCATGCCCTAGCTAGTTTACGGAACGTCGATGAGTCTACTCAGGTGCCAGTTCGTGTCCGAAATAATACACGGAAGGGCATCTGAGATCTTCCTTCACCATTAAAGCCGGAACGTCGCCGTATGATCTATACTGTGTCGGTGTGACGTAAAACCAAAACAAACAAACAACCAACCAACACATGTCATTACAACTATAATTTTTCATATTTTCTTACATTTTTTTTCTTTTCTTTTCATCTTCTGTTTTCAAGGTTGATCTCCTGTATTTCTTTGTTGGATGTTTAATTATGTAATCAACTTATTATTATTTAAGGTAATTATTTAATAGCTTATTGATGTATTGTATTACATGAATTTAAAATTGTTTGTACATTGCTGAGACTCATATTTTGCCTCATTAAATAAAGTCGTTACTTACTTACTTACCTTACCTAGCCATGCTTTGCCTTGCCTTGCTTTGCCCTGCCCTGTCCTGTCCTGTCCTGTCCTCTGTCCTGTCCTGTCCTGTCCTGTCCTGCCCTGCCCTGCCCTACCCTACCCTGCTATACTTTACTTTACTTTACTTTACTTTAATTTTCTTTACTTTACTTTAATTTTCTTTACTTTAGTTAACTTAACTTAACTTAACTTAACTTAACTTAACTTAACTTTACTTTACTTTACTTTATTTTACCTTACTTTACTTACTTAAACATCACTTTTAGATTTCACCTTTACTTTAAGCCTACCCCTAAATGCTGTTCATTTATTTCATTTAGAAAGACAGAAATAAATGAGACATTGGAACTTTATTAAATTCACCAAAACAAATGGAATTTCTCAATCACACAATGTCATCATATTGAAATACGATATATCTGTATATGTTTCGACATTGCGTTAAAGTCTATCCATAATCAAGGTCTTCTTACAGGCCATGTTGTTTGTTGCCTGTTTTATGTAAACATGGATTATTCATATCACAAAACACCGTTTTTACAGCTTATGAAAGAAAATAAGGGAGCGGCGGTTTATTTAGATGTAAGTACGGTAACCCAAGTTATCGCGTGATCATTTATCTGCCATTTATTTTCTTATTCGTTTCGCTTAAACGAAAATAAATCATTTATCACAGTCCTAATAAGAGTTATAAGACCTTGAGTCTAGGACAGAATAAATAACAACAGTGAAACAGGATGCCAAGCCTTTGCATTGTTTCAATATCATTTTATACACAGCAATACAAAATATAACACTTTATGTCCTCTGAACTAGCTGACAGCCTGTATCTTGATTATCTACGGATAACAGTTTAAAACGTGCTTATTTTATATATTATAACATTTGGCTTATTGTGTTTTAACTAAATAAAATAATGGCCATTTTAAGTTAGACCATATTGTCTTAGACTCATAACGTTTAAAGGGATGTGTGGGTGTTCAATACGACCTATACAGTAAAATGCGAAGTCCTCGAGTGACGTATTCATCCGCCTGTCAATTACATATACACTTCAAGTTCAGTGAGCACGAAATAATCGTGCTAAACTATGACACAACTAATTTTACATCTATAACCATCAATTAAGCAATTAATCAATCAATCAAATCGATCAGTCGATAAATCAATCAATCAATCAATCAATTAATCAATTAGATGATCAATCCGTCAGTCAGTCAGTCAATCAATCATTAAATTTGAAAGATCGATAAAGACCGGTCAATTGAAAAATTAATCAGTCAATCAATCAATCAATCAATCAGTCAGTCAGTCAAACAAACATTAAATCAATCTACCAATCATTCAATCGAACAATTAAACAATCAATCAATAAATAAATCAGTCAAAATCGAAATCGAAAAATCAATAATTATATCAAGCAATCAGTCAATCAATTAATCAAACGCTAAATCGAACAATAAGTCAATCGAAATAGAATCTGATCAAATCAAAATATCAGCAATCAATCAATTTTAAACATATACCTTAAATATACAACATCCAGTAAAAGTTTACTAATACAATAGACATGTCACGTAGATCTTTATATGCTAATCCTTGATAAAAAGTTATTAATGCATTATTTATAGATCTATTTGGTGCGGAGTTGTGTTATTTTGATATACGTAAAAAATAGTTACAAAAGATATCAAATTAGAACTTTAATCGTTATTTCGTAATATCATACAATGCATGGCCTTATAAAGGTGAATAGCACTCACTTCATTCACACAAATTAAAGAGTTGTCTTATCGGACACTATAAAAATCATATTGATAATTAATTAAAGGATATCCATTTAAACTACACTTATATAGATAAGTTATCATAATGGATAATTGGACTATTATAATTGTGCTAATCCTAGCAAGACAGACATTTATTCAAGCAGGTAAGAGTTAGATTTACTCGAAAAATATCTTTTTTACATTGAAGTCGATCGGAAATTAAGCTACTTAGACTTGTTATTGCACACGTAATCGCCGATCAGCATTATTATGTATGACATTCTCTATTATGAAAAAGTTTTCGCCTGACATATAATGACAGGATAGTTTGTGGATAATTAGTTCAGTATTAGGCAAATAGCTTTGAAGCTGAAGTCACCGGGGTTCGAACCTGAACAAGAAACACCGCTACTTTGTGTAAATAGTATTCCGCATTCTTTCGGTTCACGCGGGTGTACTTAAGATGGGAGTATAGATAAAAAAAAAACGATGAATTTATTTCAATTGTACATTGTCCATGGGTAAGGCCGTTTAAAGTGAAATATACATGAATTTTTCCGGCAAAAAAAAAATGGCATAAAACATTGAACTAACTTATTTTGAAGTTCTATGACATATGCGTATGTGCATTTAATCGATATCAATTCGTAGTTTAAACGGGTATTTACCGATTACGACGTTTCTTATCTTATCTGGTTGGAAAACCAGATTTTCTATTTTTATCATTTTGGAAAACCAGCTAAAATAGAAAAAAATAGTTATTACTGAAGATAATGATCCCATTTAAGTATAGGTTAGTGTTTAATAATACGTATTAACAAACTAATTGGTCAAGCCTGTCGCAGGCAGGCGACCAATTATTTTTGTTAATGCGTATTATTAAACATTAACCTATTTATTGATCAACATTATTTTTTTTTCAACCAAAAACAAGGCATTTCTCTTAATCACCGATAGCTCCGCCCTTTCGCTCTACAAGATGTCTACACCTTGTCAAGTTTCTAACATGTCAGATTTAGATAAGCTAAATAAATGGCCCTTTCAACATATAATCGGGGCACATTTTTACTGAAATGTCACAGAATTTATACTTTTATCTACAGTAAGACTATCATTCTGGAAAAAAACAACGATGAAAATGATGGAGTTAATGAAATGTATACATCCTTTTATAATAAATGGAAAATGTGAGAAAAATACATTAGAGATTATTAATTGATAAAAAATCGTTATTAGCTTCAAGTTATTCACTAACATTTAAAATCCCTTATGATTTGCTCATTTGAAAAACAGTTCATTGTTTTTATTTTTCTGTGTGTCAATTTAGGTTTACAGGTGGAGGGGGTCCATTTTCCTGCCAAAAATGTAATCATTGTATTCTTAATATCAAGGGTTGTTAATGCAGTTCATTACTATCAAGTGAAAGAAAATAATGTTTTGGTTACTTTTTCTAGAAAATATAAAGTTTAAAACAGTCAGCAATTTATAACAGACATTTTTCTTTAGTTAAAAGGATATAAAAAAGTTACTATGTATTCATTTGTCTCTGCGTGCCCCACATGTATTATCTATCTTATAAATTAATTGATTGTATCCTCACATTTAGAACACCTGACCTCGCCTAATTTTTTTTACGTTGGCATTGTTTTACTTACCTAGATATTTTACAATTTAGAGTGCAAACCACACCTAACTCTTCCCTAATATAATGCATTATTGAAATTTGTTAGACTGGTTAGACGACAGATTAAGTAAATTTTATTAAGTAAGTACATATTAACCAAAGTTAGACTTAGCAGAAATTTGAAAAAATATATACTTCAATGTGATTGGACAAAAAATAATGTTGATCATTAAAATATAAGAGCAAACAGAAGTTGTGAAATATTTTCTTATTTAATGCTTAAATGATACAATAATAATGGTAATAAAAACAGCCTTGTCTGGTGAATTAAAAATGCATGGTTTATTCAATCAATTTATTTTATTATTTCTGTCAGATTCAAACCACACTTTCACTGACGATTATCCCGGAACAGAAGGCCACGGAGCGATAATGAAAGACGATTCAAACTCTAAAGAAATCATTGCGGCGGCTGTAATTGGTATCATTTGCTTTGTCTTGTTGGCAATGTTACTATTATATTACAAATTCGGTGACAGAAACATTACATGTTACACTAAGGACGACCACGCTGCCAAAGCTGATCAAGATTTTGAACTAAAAGAAATTTTCGTAAGTCAGACAATTAAGCTATTATAAATTGATTTATGAAACATCAAACTCCTCACAGTGATAACCTCCCTTGGCAGATTTTACTTTCAAGACGTCACTTGATGATGAAAGTCACTTGGCGTAACATCAAAATACAAATGTGTAAATATTGACAGCTACATAGAAAATCTAACTTTTCGTACCTACTTTCGTTATAGTTTATCAAAAAAAAAAATTATCAAAGGTATACAAAACTATGAAAAATAAATTCAAAAGCTAAAAGAAATGAAAAAATAAATTGTTAAAAATGTGTGCTCTGTATCGATAAGGGGAGATAACTGCGTAGGAGATTTATGAAACAAAACACATAATATTCTAAAATTGTTCTCAGTTGGTTTATACTGTGACCAATCTGATGAAAGAACAAACTATTAAAAAGCGGCTTATAAATATATATTGTGCCGTGTTTGGTTTTCATTAGGGATTCTGATTTTTTTTTCTATTTTATATATTTCGGAAGCCAAGTTGCCCCGTTATTTTTTGTTTTTTCTTAATGGTAAAACAAAGCTCAATAAGTAGCATGCCAATAGATGGTAACAGTAATAAGCTGAACTCAAGTATCCGCAAGAAATGTATGAAATAAAATTTCTTCTTTATTATGTGCAACATTTTTCATCTGGCGATTTCTTTGGCAATAACTATAGATTATATCCTTAGATAAATTTAGAAATAATGACGTTGACATTTTATAATTTTAGGCACATTTGTATTGAAATGTGTAATCATCAACATTTTGATGTTGTCCTCTTTTATAGATCACAGACCCAGTTGAAGGTGGGAGCGACAATGTTTAGATCCAAAATTGATGGGAATACGTAAACACGAGAGGGCGGTGCAGGGCTGCGGGGTTTAAGCCTTTCCTTGATGGTAAACAGTTGAACAAAGTACAAAACGAAATACATCGAAAATGTACATATATACCATCATAAAGTGTTTAAAACAACATCGAATTATCACACCATTACTTATTGTGTGCAATAAAGTAACAAATCTGGCAACTAAATGAGGTCATTTTAAGTCTGTGCTTATGTCAGTTGAAAATGAGTCGGCTTACTTTTGACATTTTTCCACAGTGATTGCTCCCCGTTTTTTATTGACAGTAAGATATTAAATGCCTCAAAAATGACCTAAGTTATATCGGTATATGGACAAAGCTACACGCACTACATGAAGTTGTCGTTCGTTCAGCTCAACCCCCTCAAATCACCAGTTAGAACGGTTTACATGTTTTTAGCGAAAGAAGCAATTGACTAACACAAGATAAA
Source organism: Ruditapes philippinarum (assembly GCF_026571515.1). Taxonomy (NCBI): domain Eukaryota; kingdom Metazoa; phylum Mollusca; class Bivalvia; order Venerida; family Veneridae; genus Ruditapes; species Ruditapes philippinarum. The sequence goes on along the minus strand of NW_026851979.1, from coordinate 31,275 downwards.
GATATGTTAAGACATTATCAATTTATTATTTTACAAGTTAAATTTATTGAACATGTTAGTTCTTACAAAGGCTACTGTATAACGTGTAAAATATGTGACCGGGGTTTATTAAAACGTCTTTAAATTGAGTGATAGGGGAATATTTTTGTTTGTTAATACGAATTAAATTGTCATAGGAACGTAATAAAATAATCAAGTATAAACGTGTTTTTATTTTCCCAATTCTTTCCTTCCCTACCAGATAAACATTTCACCGAATACATGTCTCGTTTACGGACTGATTAATTTTTGCTGTGTATAAAATTTGTTTTCATTTAAGACATAAAGTCTGAAGCGAAAAATCAATTTGCCGTGTTTAAATTGGTTTGTATAGAGCTTTACGCTTAATAGAACAAATCGGAACAACCTCCAAATGATCTAGAACATCGTTATTCATATAAGGAATTCCACCACCGATGTAATGTTATAAAAAATTGCTCATGGTGCATGTTTACGTAACCTAATATCTCTTAAATAAATTATGACTGTCCCTCCCCTTATTATCTTTCAATTTGTAAATGTTTACAATTTGAAAAATTTACACTCCCAATAATTTGAATAGGAAATGTAATACGTGAAAGAAAATCTGAACGCAACAAAAAGTTAAAATATTCATTAAAGTTTAAGTTTCAATAAAAACTTATGGATATGTAAGTTATTGATGGAGATTCAACGACTAAAGTAATGGTTACAAAGTTTTTGATAAGGTTTGCCAAAACGAAATACGCCGCACTTGGATATGAACCCAATTAATGATTCTCGTTTATAAATGTCGTACATTGCTTCCTTTTCCCAAGACATAATAGATAGATGAAAAAGCATCAGATTGAAAACGCAAATTGCATGTATAACAATTATATACAATAAATACATTTAAAGACACAAGGAGTGTATTATCAATGGTAAAATATGGTTGGGGCAGTGCTGTTCGGACATTGTTCTGGCTGCCAAAACTTTAAAATGTATTACGATAAGCCTCGGACATTTGATTAAGTATATCCCGATATGTTACTTTTAAATAAGCAAAGGAGGCTCAACAATAAAGCCTTAAATTTGAGTATAAACATAGCTGATGAGGCATTTAAGGCATCAGACCCATTAATAAATCTTACCAAAATAAAGAAGCACTTGTGACATAAAATTAAAGTTTACGCTTCCCCTTTAATTTCGATTTTCAAATTTGCGGAGATCTAAACAGGCATTCATAAAGTTCTCAACCCTTGGAGGAATGCTGTGCACGGCTGACCATTTCTTCACAGCCATTTTACGCATGCGTAAATCCACAGAAATACTATATTCATGCTGTAAACACTTACTATTTACGATATCTATAAATAGCGTCAACGATACGAAAACATTAATGAAATACGATATATATAGATATACAGTCAGTGTCGTACATAGTCTTGTTTATATATATAAATATGCTGGATTCGGGTAGAACAGTCTAGAAGGCCATATCGATATCACGTGATTTGTAAGTATTTTATAAAACATGCGCACACCAGCGACTTGGTATAGCTTGACAAGATGTCTACACTAAAGGCTGCTAGTCTCATTCTTTTCTATTGCCAGTTTCTGCGACCAGTTATAGGCCAGAGCACTCTGTCTGGTAAGAAAACAGATTTATCTTTAAACTTTAAAAGCAAAAACATTGTTCTGGACTTTTACTCACATTTTGTTAATAATCAATGTAGTTCTATTGTAAAATTGTATTGGTTCAATGCTTAAATGTTATCAATAATGAATTCATTGACAGAGAACAGGGTTAAAGTATCCATTCTGTTGAGTTCTACAGTTATGTCTTTAAAAATGGAATTAAATCAAACAAAATTACACAAAAAAGTATGACAACAGCATAATCATCACAGTGACTGCGGATTAAATTATTGTGTTTTTTTAAACAAAAACTAGCGAGGAAAAGGGATTCGAACATTGTAAATTTAAGTCTGAAAGTTTGTGAGGTAATGTACTATTTCAAACCCAATGCCATTAATTTCATATTCATATTCATTATAATCATAATATAAATAATAATATCAATGTTTTATTCTTAACATATTCATAATCAGATAAGATTGCTAACTGGTTTTTGTAATTGAGTATAACAAATACATTGTAATAAATCATATTATTCTCTAATCTCTAGTTTAACGAGATTTTTAACACTTCGAAGACAATTTATCTTCTTTGATTCATCTTTATCAATAAATTCAACATTAAATATGGTAGACAAATTTTGTATTATAAAGTTTTGCCATTGAAAACCTATTTATAAAAAGGTATTTATGGTGGCTGATTTGTGCCATTCGTGTTTTCGCCCCGCGAATCAGCCACCATAGGTATTAGATATCAAATTACCTATTTTCAAAGGACCTCGTGTACTTGTATTTTATTTTTAGACTTATTCAAGAAAGACAGAATTTACCGATATAAATATTGACAATACATGTAGTTTAACCTTCAAGAGAATATCAAGTGAAATTAATTTTATCTAACGATAAAACAAACGCTTAAATAGTTTAAACTCAATTGACTCGAATGACAACGCTAATCTATTTTCAATGAATGTAAGAAGTAAATTTATAAATTTAAAATACACGTTGGAACAAGCTACTTTATTATATTTTAAAGTGCTCTGTATGAGAACCGAAGGATAGTTGAATAAAAACAAACAAAAAAAAACTACAAAAAACGACGTGTCTGTTATGAAAACACTCGATCTGGTAATGTCACCTTAACTGGTTGGTTTTGGAAAACCAGGTAAAATTACAAAAATAGACATAGGTTTTTAAATAGTTACAATAAAGGCGATTTAAAATTTCAATAATGAAGATAATGAACCTAATTATGAATATAATACATGTAGCATATTGAAGTGGTGAAATGTTTTTTATTCAATGCTAACCTGACACAATAATAAATGTTCGATAATGAATTCAAAAAAACAACTTGTCTGGTGTGTGGAAATGCACTGTTTTTCAATCTATTCTTGTGTTTTGTTTTTCGTTTAGATTCGAACCATACTGTCACTGAAGATTATTCCGGATCAGAAGACCACGGAGCAACAACGAAAGAATACTCCTACACGAAAGAAATCATTGCGGCTGCTGTTATTGGTACCATTTGCTTTGTCATGTTGGCAATGTTACTCTTATATTTCAAACCCGGGAGGAAAGACAGTGCATGTTACACTAAGGACGACCCCGCTGACAAAGACGATCAAGATGTTGAATTAAAAGAAATTTTCGTAAGTTAAACAATTGAGCTATTTGAATTTATAAAGCATAACACGCATATTTTTATCCATATCATATATACAACCAGTTCCAAAATCGTACTCACTGGTTAAAACTGTGACTCATCCAATGAAAGAGCAAACTATTAAAAAGGCGGCTTAATAAAAATATATTTTACCGTGTCGGCTTTCTTTAGGGATTCTGATTTTCTCTACTTTATTTGATTTTGGAAGCCAGAACTACATTTTGCATGGTCGCCCCGCTTTTTTCATGGTAAAAAAACATTATAAGAAGCCTGTAGATGGTAACTATACTAAGTTGAAGTCGAGCATCCGCGGGAAATGTATGAAATAACCTTTTTTTTTAATATGTGCAACGATTTTCATCTACCGATTATGTCATTAGATAAATTTAGAAATAATGACATTGACCTTTACAATCTTAGGTAATGAAATGTGTAATCATTAACATCACATTTTTGTCCTCTTTTATAGATAACAGATCAAGTTAAAGGTGGAAGCGACACAGTTTAGATGGAAAAGTGATGGCCATACGTAACAAGAGTGGACGGTGCAGGGATTCGGGGTTTTGGCAATCGAAATTCAACCTTTACCTGACGGTGAAAAGTTGAATACAGTACAATACGAAATACATAGTACATATATATCATATATCATAGAATGTTCAAAACAGCATCGAACTATCACACCTTTACTTATTGTATGTAATAAAAGTACAATTCTGACAACGAAATGGTGATATTTAAAGGCTGTGCTTACAAGCTGACAGTTGAAAATGGGTCTGCTTATTTTTGACCTATTTTTTCACAGTGATTGCCTCCCGTTTATTATGGACGGTAAGATATTAAGTGCCTCAAAATGACCATAGCAATATCGATATATGGACTAAGCGACACGCACTTCCTCTGTAACACGAAGTCGTCTTTCGTCCAGACACCACCCCTTCACCACAAAGCACCAGCTGAAGAGGAACCTAACAGTTAAAAGGGTTCACATGTGTTTGCCAAAGTAAAATACTTGATTAAAGACATCATCAATTTATCATTTTACGAGTTTCTAGTTTATTGAAATTGTCAATATTTACAAAGGCTGTAACGTGTAAAATATGACTGGAGTTTATTAAAATGTCTTAGAATTGAGTGAGAGGAGATTTGTTTTGTTTGTATATACAATCTATATGAAGATATTGTAGAGCCCTACAAGTTAATGTTATGCATACTTACCTTGAGACTGACACTCTGGCATATAGGTACATTTCATAAAATCTTGACAAACATGTTTGGTGATATAACCAGCTATAAAACACAAAATGAGGCATATTTTGCTTAAGAATGACAAAACATACACTCATACAAGTAGCTTATAAACTAGTTTTGCCTGTACATGCTTGTGGAGATCCTTGTTGATCCTTGATTTCAGTTGTGTATCCGAATTTTCCGGACATGTATGTTTATTTCCTTGCGTAAATCCTTTAACATTGTGCCGAAGTGTTTTCGCAACAGTGAAATGAACTTAGCACTATGTAACTTGGTTTAAATCCACGTACTTAACTCGAAATGTTAGAAATTGTTGTAAACACATTTCACTAAATTTGCATTGACGCCATGTTGTTTGCAATGCATTGTGGTATTTGTTTTTGGTAACTAAGTGCAGTTGAATCTATGTACTGTAGAAAATCGATAATTTAAACTAGTCTCTACTTCTGCCACCATTTTAGCGGCTGATCAGATTGGGGTGCATTTTGGTTGCGTTTGCAGATTTAGTATATTGCTGCATTTCGGGGAGTCATAAGTCAGAAATTGTAACGTAAAGCTACGCTCGGTTAGCCTTAATAAAATTAAGTTTACACTAAAAGTAAGCGGGCTATTTTATCTAGATAGACATTTTTTATGTACTTCAGAGTTTTGATAAGCTGTTTAATTTATAAACAAATATTTATACATATTTGTATACATTGCTTGCAATGTATACAGAGTTATAAGCTATATCTCAGAAAAGATACAGGTTTAATGCATTACCGAACAACATCCACTCCCGGATAAAAACCGCTATAGAAACTAGTTCTTCATTCTGCAGTAGCGTTACATTCCGACTACACATCATTATAATAGTGTTTTGCAAAGTTGTTTAAATGCTTTGAAATTTCCAAATCGTTCATTTTCATGAAATAATAGACTCTACATTCCTTTAAAGAAAACAAAAAATAACAGTTCATTGATAAAATCGTAGTTTATACCTACGCGTTAAACTTCGCATATACGCATGCGCTTGCTAGCATGAATGAATACATCGTTAATATAGTAAAGTCGTCAGCGCTTATGCTAAAACAATACAAAATAAGCTTTTTTTAAACCGCTAGTGTGTTGTGATTAAATGTCCGATTTTAAAATGTATTACACCAATAGAAAGCTTTGGATCTTAGCTTCATCACAATATAAACTTCAATACATCTTTTGACTCCAAAGTATTTAAATTAACTGTTAAACCTACCATATGTGAGACCATTTTACATGCGATTTATACAGTGAGATACGCAATGATAAGAATAGCCTGTCGTCTGCTAGTTCTAAAAGTGTATATCGGTGTATTATATAAATGGGACGAAACATCTCAGATAGATATTAAATCAAATAAAATTCCCGATTTACATTTATGCAATAAAATTGCCCTAAAATGTTTTACAAAATAAGTATGGAGCACCGTCACAAAATTTACCAGCGTATACCGGAAAATGTTTTTAAAAAAAAAAACAACAAAAAAACTGGCAATTATCGTGACTTCAAAAAATAAAAATTACGTAAGCTATTCTTTTGAATACCTTTTTTACACATGATTTTCCTTTCACTTTTGTATGCCTTAGATTTTTGAAAAGAAATATGTTTCGAAATTCAGCGAAGATTGCCTGATTCAGTACGGGTAAAAATAAAGATTCGGCCGCTCGACCGTTCGACCCATTACAATTCGTCGAACTTGGGATATTGACGTATGGAGCTAAATTTAGGCATATGTGGCAAGATTCGACGAGAAGAAATAATCATTTGAAACTGTAAATCAGTGTAAGCATTAAGAAATAAATACATTATGTTATTTTTATCTGCTTATATTAATTGCCGAAAAACACCAAAAAATACCGAAAAACACTTAAAATACAATGAAATATTAATTCAGCAATATAAACCATTTTTGATGGTTATTTGATAAAATTGGTTTTTGTCGGTTATTTGATGAAATGGATTCAATAATATCAGTTTTAAATCGATGATATATACAATTGGTATAATTCCAACAAAATAAGTTTTATCTACTTTTTTCTACCCTTTAAATGATTAAAATTTACTTTCTTTTTGCAACCAGTGTAAATTAGAGAATGATTCTATTCTGTATTAAATGCGATATGAAAGTGTTTTTCGGCAAAGTTACAGTCTAGCGTCAAAAAAACATGGAAAAGCCGGAAAACACATTTTTACGGGCATTAAAATAGTCGTAGTTAAAACAAGAGCCGCTATTTTTTTCCAACCTTTTAAATGAATAACTATTACTTTCTTTTGTTACCAATGTGAAATGTCAGTGATGTTTATATTTTTATAAATACAGCATGAAAGTGTTTTTCGGCTACGTATCGGTCTAGCGTCAAAAAAAATGGAAAAGCCCCCCCCCCCCCCCCCCCCCCAAAAAAAAAAACACACATTTTACTTGCGATGAAATGGGCATTTCAAAAATAGAACTATTAAATAAAATTTTAACCGTCTAAATGAATGATTATAACATTATAATTTATGTGTAAGAAATGTAAAATATCAGTAATATTTTTGTAATAAACATTGTATGAAATTGTTTATCGGCTATGATACTGCCTAGCGTCAAAAACATAGAAAAAATAAATAAACAAACAACACATTTTACTTGCAATAAAATACTAGATATATTTTTTAAAAAAATGCTGCTAAATATATTTTCAATCGTTTAAATGAATAACTATGACATAGAATTTATTACCTTTGTAAAATGTCAGTTATTTTTTGTAATAAGTACAGTATGAAAAAGTCAGTGGTGAAACTTATAGGTTGGCTAGCTCAGGGTGAGGTTAGCCTGGGTTCCAGTCTGTCGATTTTTTGTTATGTTTCTGTTTGGCAAAATCGACACTATCAAAACGACTAACAAATACGGAATATTAAGCGCATATGTTATGAACAAAAAAATGTTATGAGTAAGCAAAAGCTATCAACGCCTGAATCCCAGGCTAGGTGAGGTTTTAGATTGTTGAATGTCGGCCATCCATCTTATGTCAACTCTGGTCTGTCCACATTTAGCATCGTCGGATACCCACGGCCGAACCATTTACATTTATCAGTTAGGAATCAACCACGTGTATTCGATGCTGACATTACAGTTGTTAACAATCTGCTGGTCATTTAAGTTTGTTAACACTCTACTGGTCACCCTTTGTCCCAAATGTCAAACAACATCGTAAGAATGTGTGTGACAGGTGTTGCTCGAGTTTGAACATGGATCACCTTGGTTGAAAATCAGAAGTATGTCACAGTAGCCAAAAAATAGAAAAAAAAATGTTTTAGCTCAATGGTTCATCTAAAGTTGGTAACACAACCTGATTATGGAAAAACCCTTGTTAACTTGCTGTCCAATATAAATGGATTTCTTGGAAAGGTTGTTCATGAAGACTATATGTAACAATTATTGAATAATGAAAATATTACAGTACATTTGAATTGTTGTGATTATAGATTTCATTTTTATTAATTAACGATAAAGTAATGCATTTGAAAATTAATGTGTAGAGATTAATACAACACACCAGAATATATTTATTAATGCATCAAAGTACAGTACATAGATGTACTGTAATTTGGTAGTTAAGTCTTGTAGGATGATTCAATTAATTGACTTTGTATAGAGTTCAAATCAGATCATGTATTTTATCAGATAGCATCATTTGAAACTCAATATGACTGTTTCAATATTCTATACTGCAGTCCATTTAACGGGTGTTTCAAAAAATGATTTCTTTATTGCTCATCTATCAGCTTGTCCTAGCAATACACAGATGGAACATTACATCTTCCTTGACTCATAAATAACTTTTGAAGAAAAAAGCCTTGGTGCATGTGAATCACTTGTTAGGGACATTGATCTTGGTCAGAAGATGATCCCTATTGTTTTCGAGGTCAGTAGGTTAAAATCAACATGGCTTTGATGTCAAAAATGGATTATATTATCAAGCAATGTATACTTCAGTACTTTCAGTGCTTTGATTTATAATTGTCAGTGATAAACATTTCTGCTATTTTTGTCACTGTTCACTGGTGCGCCATTTTGTTCTCGCGCGTATTTTTAACTGTGGAAAGTCGTTAATGCCGTTATCAAAATTAGAAAGTTAACAATTAGGAAAGCGTTGTGAATTATTTAAGTTTTAAGAGAATTGTTAACACAAGTTTTAAGTGATATTTCTGATGCAAAGCAACTAGTTATATTAAATAATAAGTACAATTGGTAATATATAATAATCAAAGAGTGAATTTCTCCTGTGTGAATAGCCAGATTACATTATCAATTAAGTTTCTCTTGTGTGAATTGCATAATTACATTATTAATTAGTTTCTCTTGTGTGAATTATATGAGTACACTATCAATCTGTGAAGAACATAAGGAATTGATATTAATGCGTTAGATATATTTCATGTTTTACTATTGATCTATAATTGTTGAGCTAAGTGCTTTATTAAAAGTAATCAACTTTACAACGACTTTCTCCTTTGTGATGTTTTACTATAAATAATAGGTATAGTTTAATTTAACCTAATATATATTCAACGTAGCAGCAGCAGTAACACATGTCCAAATTTTGACATAATTTAATAAGTCTTATAATCAAGACTTAGTATTTATTCGACTAAGTTAGCAACTTCACGTGCCCAGATTGTGACATATAGCATAATGTGTTATAGCCAATTATACAGTGAAGACAGCAACGTCGCGTGCCTAGATCGTGAAATATGTTGTGATTATGTATTCTTATGTGTTTTTATTTTCTCAATTATTTCATCACGTACCAGATAATCTTCTAACCGTATACATGTCTTGATTATTGCCTGATTTTTGCAAAACTGTATTTATTTGAGACAAATAGGCTTGAGAAAGAAAACAGAAAAATCAATGTGTCATTATTTAAATTGGTTTGTATAAAGCTTTACACGACATCATCCACTTCTTATCTAGAACCAATCGTCACATTTCGGCACTTTTCGACAACTTTCCGTATTATCTAGATAATGATTATTCATGTGCACTCCGTTTAAACGAATCCCACACCGATATGCACAACTTGTAATGTAATCAACAATTGCTTATGGTGCATGTTTATGTACACTTACAATATCTTAAGAAGATTATGTCCTAAAAATAAATGTTATTATCTTTCAATTTGTATATGGCATTTAGAGGAGTAAAGATGATACTTTAATGAAATTTAATGTAATATTTAATGTAATATATTAAGGAACAAAAAGTTAAAACATTTATAACACTTTAAGTTTCAATAAAAACGTACGGGTATTTTAGTTATTGGTGTAGATCTAACACTAAAGTAATGGTAACAACGTTATTGACAAGGTGTGTAACATCTAAATACCAAAATAATAGGTGCACCAATATACCCTAGCTGGGAATATTGCCAAATTTTCACAAGATTTCAACGTAATGTGTACACGTATTAGATATTTAATACAAACAGATACTGAAATTACACTTAAGTAAAACAAAAACAATGAAAACCAATCAGTAAACAAGTAGATTTATCTTCTTTTGAGAAATAAATCCCGTTTAATTTTTGACGGGTGCATATGTGTAATTGCCTCAAAACCCATCCGTGTGAAACGGTAAAACATTCCGATAAAACTGGTTTTCGTAAGTTTACCAAGCACGAGTTTTTCGTGCGTACATTGTAAAGGCTGCGCATTTAAAGTTTAAAATTTGACGTGGAAACATCGCTTATTAAAATCCCACCCTCCCGTCCCATGTGTTATTTGTATTTCAATTTTACATAAACATGTTCTGCTGCCGAGTGTTTATATTTTTCAGCTTGAATCCAGTCGGTTTTTCATTACTTCCCGTTCAGCCATGCCATGCCGCTCCATCGACACGTGTGCTTGAATTTGATGTCCAGTAATTACAGTCTACAGAAAACATTTTATCCCACGTATTTAGTGTTTGAAATGTGTTGACACTCAAAGTAATAATTGGATGCTCTACGTCTGATTATTACAAACTTTGTTGTAGAAATAAACAGTTGTAATTTGGAACATTACTCGATACTTAAAAATAATTTATTAAAATATTTATTAGTATTAACAATAATTAATTGAGCTAAATGATTAAAATGGTGCCTTTTTATATATTCTAATGCTTAAATGAATTTGCAAGGATGCGACCCGACATTTTTGTGGTATGACATTGACAAACGGGTACAGGTTTCCTATTTTTCCCACTGGGTTTTATTTGGTTTTTCCTGGTCGAGTCGACCACAATTTGCAAGTTTCATGGTATAGGAAATCAAAATGTTTTTATTTTACTATTTTTACATACCTAACTTTATTGATCATATCTGAAAACTAGAATATATCTTTCATAATGCAAATACGTTTGTATACTAGTAATTGATACATTAGTGTGTAAAATCCAGTCGTGACTTTATATAGTATTACTGTAACTTATCTAAGTCAAATTATATTCAAGACTTTTCATTATCATTGCGAATATCTCATTGCTAAGAGATTTAATGGGAGCAATTTGCCCCGATTTCTCTTTAGCTTTGTTATTGTTTTACTCTTGTAAAATGCCACGCCGCTTTATATTCTTAATCGTTGACCTCTTTGCGGCAAGTCCAAGCAGAGTTTAGCATTTTTAGAGCTTATTATCATAATTTACAGCACTTTGCGTTGCTATGTAGCTTTCCATGCATTTAGCTGGGAGCTGTCTTTCATATTTTTCTCATTCATTTCATATTTTTTGACGATGATATTTGTTTTCACCAAAAAGCACAATAAAGTCACGGCCTTATTCCAATCATTCTGTGTTCTGTTATTTTATTCACAATTGACTATTTATTAAACAGTTATGTTTTCTTCTGGGAAATATAACTATTTGTATTAGAAGTGTTGCGCAGTTCCAGACGGTGCTATATCTGCAATGTAAAGATATGTGCATGATGATCTTTGGTTCTACCGTTTTAATAGCTTAGAAATGCTACTATTGGTTCTACATTCATACGTATCTGCTATATATGGTTTTGTTCATTTATAAAGAAATTGCGTCATCTTAGACCCCATATCTTTCAACGAAAGATATCTCAGCAATAACTAAAGTTCCGTCTGCTTTCGAACCTTGTCGCTGGAAAGCTACTTAGTAGTAAGAATACCCGTTAATAAATTAATATCGTTATATGTTGTGTGTACGTAAATCAGCACACAGCACCCAAGTAAACACTTAGAAAATGAATTAGAATTAAAACAATTTAGATATGGCAATTAAAGTATCAATTGACAATGAAATACAACAAGAAATCTTCCTAAAACAGTCTTCTTTGCAATTATCACCAGAAATGATAACTATTTATTGATTCTTGTCAGGTCGTCCATCTTCACATTTCAAATTATCATTAATTTTTGCATGTTCAGGATTGGCGTTGGTCTTGGTTTTATAAACTGTATTCAATACCCCTAAAAACGTTTAGTAGCTTGATCAAAAGTTGTCCAAAATTCGCATAGGCTTACTATACGACAGATACCAGTACACTTCTGTAACCTTTCTAAGCGTCTGTTTCTTTTACAAATAAACAAAAGGAATTGTGTAACTTGTTAGTTTCTTCACAATAGGCCTTTCTTGATTGATATTTCAAACACAGACGGAAAGGTCCACAATTCTAAGTTCATCGTTATTAAGGCCACAACAGACGGTAGGGTTCAATTCCAATTAAATGTTAAATGTATGCGCATATCTTAATGTGTGAAGGCTACTATTTCTTGACCTCAAAACTGGATTTACATGAGAGGACATGTTCGTGTTGTACAGACCTTTAGCTTCCACGATGACAGGTGACAGATTTCCTAATCATCCCGGATTATGTGCTTAATGAAATTCATGAAAAATTAGGTATAAAATGTATACATAGTAGGAAGATGTAGTAACGAAGATATTAAAAAACTCTTAGTGGGCCTCCAAGTTGTGGAATGTTCGAATAAAAAATTACTCAAAAAATGATAATATATTAAAAGCATTTTGTAAATGGAGGAATTTCCATCAATTCTCATGGAGGAAATGTAGTTCCACACTATAAGACCAAAATGCAAAACATGCTTTAAGGTGCTCAGTTTTTCCATTCATTCCAGGACACAATAATTTCCTTAGTTAAATGATATCTTGCAATTCTTTTACATCAACATAATTACACAATAAACAAAAGGGTTGTGAAACATTAGCGTGGGTCCTCCCCTTGGTAATTTCCTTAATGCTCCCTCCATGCTATCCAAGACCGAACCTTTTGGTCTAAATTTTAAACAATCTTCTTAATTGGCAAAAACTAACATAAACACATGTTCCAGTAACTATAGTTTGTAATTCTGCAAGGGATCTATTTGGATGGAAACATTTTTGAGGGAAACCTGATGATTCATATAATGTAGAAATAAGATCTTAACCCAGGTCTTGTATTGTTTTTAAAATTGTACATCATTTTTTTAGTGTTGTACAACTAAATCCTACTGTCTGTTGAGGCCTTTAAAGGCCCATTATGCCTCAGAAATGTTTTTATTGCCATTTCTCCAGAGCCTTTTAATTTTGGTGTACTTTTTATGATGTCCTTAAAGTTACTTATTGGCCAATTACATCGACCATCGCTTTCTGGCAATAAGTACAGTTATAATGAGTTAGTTTTGAATGGAAGTCAAAATACTTTTGTGTTGACATTTTGCTTCTTTTATGACAGATAATTGTACATCCATCGCTACTTTCTTCAGGTAACAAGCATCAAACATTCCCTTAATCCATTATTTAAACATTTTAAAACTCATGTTTGCCCTTCCTAAAGAAGTAAAAATTTATTTGTCCTTGAGACATAACGTGCCTTTAACGACCCATTTAAAATGATTGTTGTAACTTATATATTGAAACTGGTATTTAGCATACATTATTACTTTTTACAGAATGAAATATCGTTTATAAGAAATAAGTATGGAAGGACTTTACAGTATTTGGGAAAGTATGATATATTTTGAATCGTGCTATTTAAAAATATTTATCATTTTCAATACAACCGCAATTGACCAAGCCCACGATAGACGTAAATAAATGTAAACAAGACACAAGGAGTGTAGTGTACTTATTTATACAGGAGTCAATTTAAAAATAGACAACCTCCGCATCAACTATAATCACGTGACATATTTACGTATATTTACAAATTGCGTTTTGGTATAGCTTGACAAGATGTCGACCCTGATAGCTGCAACTCTCGTTCTTTTCCTTTGCCAGTTTCTGCGACCCGTTATAGGTCAGAACACTCTTTCTGGTAAGAAAATGATTTATTTTTTAACTTTAAAGCAAAAACATTTTTTTAAAAATACCTCTCACATTTTGTTTATCAATGTAGTTCTGTTTGTAAAATTGTATTATATACTAAATGTTACAAGAAAAGCATTGATGCAAAGCATCAAAGGGCGTCCAAGCAAGAAATGCAGAAAGTGAAGATGAACTAGTAGACATAATTATGATGTCAAGATATTCTTATAAACTTTTCAATGGTCAATTGGTTTTTACCAAAATGAACGGACGGAAGACATTGTTCATTATGAACTTTGATTGGCATGCTAGAGATTAGAATATTACTTGTTATTTCTTTATGATCGTGGTTATTAATAGCAACGGATATACATGTATACAATCATTTATAATCCATACCCATGTGTAACGCATGATCAACACCACACTTGTGGAATTGTCCCTTATTATGTAATCGCTATTAGCGAAGACCCCCTCTTAAGGTATCTGTTCACACTTAGTAAAAATATGACACTGGTTATATTACCATGTCATGTTGAGCATTATGTAGAGGTTATAACATGGGGCAAGTGTGCCTTCAGTCCATATTGGCACACTTGGTGACTTATTTGCCCGAGGGCTTTAGCCCGAGGGCAAATTTGAACTAAGTGTGCCAATATGGACTTAAGGCACACTTGCCCCATGTAATGACCTGTTTATTGCATATGTTCCGCAGCAATTTTTCAGACTGGAATAAAGTCAAGTAATAACGTAATTGTTCTAATATATTTATTAATTGGCTGTCCGTGTTGTTCGATTATATTATCTAAATCCATCAAGCGATTCGCTAAAGATTTCAACGTCCTTTCGACGGCCATTTTTTGCGATGCGGTTGTCAATTACGTAACGTGTATACGCGCGGACGTTCTGCCGTTACTGTACAACAGGTGCGTGATAACCGGAAATAGCCTCAATATGGGATTTTGGCACACTTGGCAAGTGCGCCAATATGGCTTATTGGCACACTTGCTCAAATACGGGATTTTCGCATGTCATATTCAGAAAAAAGAAACGCATTTTTATTACTAATTATAGTAACATATGCAATAATGTTTATTATACAATAATTGTAATATCTATTTTAATAACAAAAATACAGATTTTATGAATATTGTTTTCCTCTCTTTTTGCGTTTTTGTGTGCTATTTTAATACTGAGTTTTTTACGTTTACTACTCTTTTTTTTTATTAAAATTGTAAAATAAATTTTAAGAATTCAAATGTCATATTGACCGACGATGATAAGTCAAAACTTAACTGGAATAAGTCAGTAAATTATGGTTTATCTTTCAATATATAATATTGTTTATTCTTAAACCATGTTCATGTACATTTGTATTTTTCTTTATAATTTTTAAATTATCAATCAATTAAATAATTAATAAAATCTAACTTGTAACTTTGAATAATTCCTCGGCATCTTTACTAAACACGAATAATAAATTAAATAAAATGTTTCAAAGTTGATAGTGTCATATTAAAACCATAAAAATGTACCATTTTTCACAATTATTGTACATATTTATAGTTTTTATCTCATATAGATACAATGAAACATGCTATTGTTGTTGTTGGTTTTTTTTTCGAATTGTATGTTTATGTATAATAATAATCAATAAATTTGAGAGTTGATCTATGTTTATTAATTATTGTAACCAAACTAAGTGACAAACATTCATTTTGGAAAAAAGCTTATTTATCTGTAAAATATTTGTTCTGTTCTGTTATACCCCGGTCACATATTCACGGAATACGCCCACGGAAGAGCCACGGATTAATTCCGGCATCGTCCGTAGCTACCCGTACTGGTCAGTAGCTCTCCGTATTGTAACCGTAATCAATCGTAGTAGTCCTGGTATATCCGTAGCGATCCTTGACAATTTTTGAACATGCACAAAAATTTGCTACGGAAAAATCAACCGTAGCGTATCCCTGCTAGTCCGTATTAAAACGTACCGATACTTACTGGTCCGTACGAAAACCGTACTAGTCCGTACTGATTCGTAGCCCACCAACTTGTCAAGGATTTCGACGGTTTGGTACGGATAACCTACGTTTAAGCTACGGTTTTAATACGGATTAATACGGAAAGCCACGATCGTAATACGTTGTACTACGGAGAAGCAGGGATTAGCACGGTCTTATACGGTTTATTGCGTTGCAACACGGACTTGTACGGTCCACCACTGTTTAGAACGGATGAATTAAGTATCATGTACTTTCCAAGGGTACTACCTTCTTGTTAAAAACAGACATATTTGCGGGAACATTCAATAAATGATAATTGCCATTTACTGGCTGCAATTTTATATTGAAATGGCTCAGAATGCGCAGGCAGTGGTCGAGTTGCTAGATGACATGCATAGAGGTAAAATATATTAATATCGTACTACAATTCTTAAGTAATAGAGTAATAACATTTAATGTTACACATTTTACAAACATTGGATCGTAAAATTTGAGTAAATTTGTACATAAAACGAAGTGTCTCATAAGCCTTGGACACTAACCCTTGAGTTATAAGAAGATTAATTAACAAGCTTTTTACATATTTCTAAAACATAAACATTCACGATAATAAATATTATTGTAAAAAAACGGCACATTTTAAAATTAAAAGAGAAGCAGTTTTGATCAACACATTTTTTAATGATTACTAGTCCATATCTAATCAGGTAAGAGAGGACAGGCAAGATGGTGGACTGGAGATGGGCTTTTACGAAGACCCCTTCATGTTTAGTATGAAGGTCTCATGGCCGAACTTGTTGAGGACCCAGCGTCCTTCAAGAAATTCACTTTTATCGGACCTGATGTGTCTCGGGGTCAGACGCGATCAGGCCGAATCCTCTCCGCCGAAATTATTAAACTCTGCAATTCGTTTTCCAGGTGTTCTTTTTCTTGTGGGGCATTTATGCAAGAGATTGTGGACGGATGTATTAGGTCCGTATAGATCCGTGGCAATTCGTTCTTCTCCGTATCAATTCGTTCTTCTCCGTATCAGACCGTACTTATTCGTACTAACTCGTGCTTATACCGTAGCAGACCGTAGTGTATCCGTAGTGCGTCCGTCCTAATTCGTGTCGCTCCGCATCAAACCGTGTCGGTCCGTAACAATCCGTGTCTCTCCGGTGGATTTTGGTGGTAAATCCGTCGGACTCCGTACTTATACCGTTGTGTGTCCGTACTGGAACCGTAGCGGACTACGGAATTTCACATTTCCGTAGTAATCCGTGAACGATTAGACCGTAGCTCTTCCGTGGCATTATCCGTGAATATGTGACCGGGGCTTTACGATATCAAACATCTACTCCAAACCCGGGAGAGACCGGACAATAAACGTGTGATACTTTTCGACGGTCTCTAGTGTCACGGTCAAAATAGACCGGGAGAGACCGGAATTACCGATAGGAGTACATCCCTCTATAAATAGATTTTCGGAATATTAAGGTCATCAACTCATCATTCTATTTTAACATACCATGATAACCCACTGTGTACTACAAAATGATAAATAAAAAACCGAAGAGACGGAAAAGGTTATTGCATTAGAAATGTTTGCATTGCGAAATCCTCCAGTTCGCTATTCATTGTACATATCGCGACATTTTTTTTTCATTTTTAGCATCATCATACCGATCGGAACGCTCGGCTTTTATTATGACCGACTTAAAGGCTCGAGGAGTTGCTGTCGCCCTTTCACAAAATCTGATTTCATTCCATAAAGGGGCGCCGCGCTTCAATAATGTATTCATTGCTTTTTGCAGGTGACATCCATTCTGTTGTGCCCTACAGTTATTTTTTAAAAGTGGAATTAAATCAAACAAAATTACAAAAAAAAAAGAAAGAAAAAAAGCATTCTCATCATGGTGACTGCGGATAAAATTAAAGTTCTGTAGCATTAGCATGTAAATCTTGTGTCTTGTTACTAGTGAGGGAAGTGTGTGCCAGCTCTGTAATAGAAAGTGAATATTATTTAAGTGGAATAATACGTGACGTTAAGGGAATTCGAACACTGTGATTTTAAGTTTGAAATATTAAAATATGTAGCTTGTAAGGTAATGTACCATTTTAAACCCAAGGTCATTATTTTTATATTTATTCAAATTCATTACAATTATTAAAAAAATACTAAAATTCATTTTTTAACGTATTCATAATCAGATAAGATTTCTAAAATATTTTCGTAATTGAGTACAACAAATAATAAACCATAGTAATCTCTAATCTCTACTTTAACAAGATTTCTAACATTTCGGAGACAATTGATCTTCTTTGATTTTAACATTAAATAACAGATATATTAGATAATTATGTTTTTTTTAAACCTATAAAAAGGATCTAGAACTTCATATTACATATCAAATGACCTATTTTCCAACGATTACTTGTTTATTTTTAGATATCTGCAGGACAGATAAAACTACCTTTATAAATATTGACAATGTGATATAAGGTTATTTTGACCTTCAACCTTCAAGTGAATAAGTATTTAGTAACAACTTTAACATTAATGTTATCGAACGACAAAAGAAACGTTAAAAGTATTAGTAGATCTAGCACAAACTAAACTCAAATGACAATTTAAATTTTAAATGCTAATCGTTTTCAATGAATGTAAGAAGTAAATTTATTAATCTAAAATACACGAGGTGGAACGACAAAAATAAGCTACTTTATAAAGAGAGTGAAAGTGAAAGTGTTTTGTGTGAGAACCGAAGGATACGTGAGTAAAATACAAAAATCGAAAAGCTAAAATCTTAAAAAAAAAAAAAAAAAAAAAAAAGAAAAAAAAATATTAAAACTTTAAACCTTATTAAAGACAAACTGAATTTACAGATGGATTGCTTATATTGACGGTATGTTACAAAGCAGGGTTCACTTCAAAGTTTTCTTTCAGAATAAGAGTAAAGTTACTAAACAATCAACAACAACAGGAAAATACCCGAATGCCAGATGCAAGCATGGTAAATTAAAACCAATCTTTCGACTTATTCATTAGTTTATTTTTCAAATTTCTTTTAAAAATATGTATTCTTCATTACAGAATGTAGGGCTGTATCTAGTTTGGTTCTTCTCGACTCGACAAATAATGCAATGAGGAGACGACAGCGAATGTCTCGATGTTGGCTAACCTATAAATCTCCTACCTACAACAGCTCAACTATTACCTAGTCAGACAAATACACCAAAGTGTGACATTGTGATGTTTCTTGAATGTGTCACCAGTCAAAGGTAGCAAGATACCGCTCAAGCAGAAAGCAAGCTTATTTTGATTTGACGCGTCCCTTTGCTTTGAACTTTATCAACTACAGCAGAGTTAGCTACATTGGACAGATACGACGAGTGAATGATAACCAGATAGGAGATGAAGAAGAAAACGTATAGTGTGGAAATCTTATTACACAGGCAAAAGACTTGTCGCATCCCGAGCCGCAGTACGGTATGAGAACAGTAGTGAAAGAAACAGTGTAAAAGGGGCAAGGAGACCATCAGAACAAGCTTTTATGTTATAATTGGTTAGTTAAGATACTGATAGTAAAGAATTGAAAAACGTGACTCTGGGATCCAAAGAAACCATGTCATGGAGATAACATAGAGACATATGAAGTATCAGACAAGTGGATGGTGAGTGGACTAGAGGGCATCGGGGTTGTCTCTGTATAGGGAGTATGTGAGTTGGGTAGGCGGTTGTTCTGGGTTCCTAATAAGGTGGTCCATCACCAAACAGAAAACCATCCTAATGGTAAAATATAAAGCCGTTAAAGGCCGAAGATCGGCCTAACAGGTAGAGGAATAGGGATTTCCGATGGGAGAGCCAGGTGGCGGGGGAATGCAGCCGGGTATCGTTGTAATAGTGAGGGAAACGCAAGTTCCTAAGTTTAATACGTGGAAACCAGTAAACAAAAACTAGAAGGAAAGTGGAGAATGGGTAAGATGAACAAGAGTGGAGAAAGGAGACAAGAACCTCATACTACAGATGGAGAAGGCCGTGCTATAACACATCACGGTACCTGTTGGCGATCATGTGAGCAAGTGCATGGTTCATCTTTTTTTTTTCTTTTTTTCTACCTTTAAGAGATCTAGATTCATTTGCCGCTTATTGTATTGACAAACAGTAAGACTTTTGTTCTCTTTGCTGAACTTCTTGTATGTCAAATTTGTTACAGGTGTCATTCTAGAAATTACTTTGTCTCCAAATTCAATCATGCAATCTAATGTGTGTATTTGCAGTGCTTATTCAATGCTACTACATAATTTTTTAATGTGCAAACTATGTAGCAGGTTTGCAGACTTTCCTAATCGCTCAATATTAAGTCTTGCTCTATAATATCTCAATTGATTTAAAACATGTCATTCCTAATCTTCTGTAGCAAACAGATAAGTGTTATTGACATTTTCTAACAAGACTACATTGACCATGTATTGAACATTTATGAATTGATATTTGAGTCACGCGAATCTCTGATTTTCCACCGGGGATGTTTTATACCCATCCTCCGTGATTTGCCACTGTGGACTACCATCTATAGTATGCCCCATTCAAAGTGGAAAGTGCAATAAAATATCGCTTCAAGCTTGTATTTAATCCGGAAATTGGATTCTATATGAATTTTATGTTCTCTGATGTTCAGTGTTATTTTCAGTTGTAGATGTCACTATTAAAACATGAAATGGCTCGTATTATACTTCAAAAGTAAAAATATTGTTGTGGTAGGTGTTGATGATTTGTGCACGAAAGTGGTACAGTTGTAAATTCCTTTCAAAGAGCTCGGTTTGAGGCTTTTTGCCTTATCATCTTCACCAATTAGTTAATGGTAAATATTCCAAATGCACTTACTCTAATAAGTTTAAATTATGATAAAGTAATAAAACATAGTCATGATATTATATTATTCTAATGAGCATTCTGTATTTATTTGACAGCAAACATGGTCCACCAGAAAACACTGGAATTAAGCACACAAATTGCCTGATTTGACATCTGAGTCAATTTTTTTAGTAAAAAAAAAATGAAACAGTCTGCTTGACATGTTACGTATGAGAACAGGCGCGAAGTTATGTCACTGATTAGTACCTTACTATCTTAAATACTAAATCAATTCATTTTAATAAACCTGCGAGTTGTGGGAATCCGCATTTAAAAAGAAAATATAATTGCTACATTTCTTTTAATAAATATAAGATAAGCAAAAGGCAAAACCATTAAACAAAAATATGAGGCATAGCTCTGAAATAAATATAATATCTTTCCACCATGCTATGTCAATATTATGTCAGATTAATGATTAGCTATATCATTGTAGTGAAAGAGACCATGCTAATAATAAATTAATAAGAGAGTGAGTAATGGGAGTGGATTTTATGTCACCCGTGTGCACTGTTTGCTATTTACAGACACTTATTACCTCTCACCTACTATACATGTCCAGAGTAAGCCGAACGTATCTCATCAAGCTGTGAAGTAGAACTATGCCTGTTATATGTCATACTAACTGAAAATGTACAACCAACGTAGAATTGTATCTATGATTTAGTCTTTTTTTGTAGAATTGACAGTGAATACGAAATTAATCTTCCAATAATTATTTTGTGTTATAGAAATAGTGGAAATATGACTTTCTAGGAATGGTAAATTGATTTACAGATGATTAATAGTTATATAGCGTTCATTTTTTTTATTTCGTTAAACTACATTCTGGTCTTGTGAAAACGATAATGTCTATACAAATAAGAGTCATCCTGTAAATCACTTGCCTCAAAGTGCTTCGTGAGCTAAATCATAGCAATTTATATCGTTAACTTCCGCGCTGAAAGAGTCGACTGACTCACATCTAGATAATAGTACAGTCTATTAGTGAGATATAATTGTTTCTTCTTTCTCTTGGCGTGGTTCGCCGACAAATTGACAAACGCGCGTATAAAATGGTACGTAAGGTCATATTATAATTAGTCGGCTTTTGTATCCATCTCACTTCGTCAGGTAGATGATCTTTAAAAATCTTATTTATGATGATCTTGTAAGATTGTTTCTATATGCTTTATTGTTAATGTAAACATGTTCAATGAAATTCACCTATTTCAATAAGGTTGCTAAAATCATTAACCGACAGTTAAGTAATAATACTTACACAATCTGGAAACTTAACTATCGTTTAGAAATTGTCTCATAATAGTGGGTTTAATTCTTAAAACAGAATGCCTATAGCACTCTAAGAGGTGTACGTATTAGCGGTCAGTGGTCTTATGCGTTTACGTTTTCCCGTACGGCTCAGTCAATAGTTCTGTCGTACGTGTATGTCAAGCGCGCGTAATTAGCGAAATCCGTTAAAGCGCGAGGAAAACTCACATGTATTTGTTTTGTAGACAGTAACTATTTCATAAACCACTGTCCAATAGTGATTAGTTAGTACCATGGTCTGAATACTAGAATTAATATAATTAATTTATCGGAATTGGTCTTTTTTAACCATGCGAAGGATAATGAGTTTTTATACACACATATTCTCAATCTCATATTTTACCTACAGTTTTGGATTGTTCTTAGCTCTCTCTTATTATAAATTAAATTCCTCTCTCATCCATTTACTTAATTTTAATACAATATAAAGTAGGAAAACAACCATTTAAAGAATTCCTAATATTGGTAGATATATCTGAACGATATGTACCTTGGAGCCGCAACCTGTGATTCTGTGAATATTATATTCCTTTCTTGCTAATATATACCATAAGATAAGGGTCAAAATTGGCATGTAGCTAATATAGTATCATGTTCGATTAGATTATACTCTATGTCCATGCGTATCCCAGCATGAGCCACAAAGCTCAAACGCCATTGGTGGCATTGCCCTCCATCTCATGAAATCCTCAACAGCCTCTAGATTATTTCACATTCAACGCTGTCTCCAGAGCCCAAGTCTACAATGAAAATGTGAATTGTAATTCCAAATGTCCTGCTGTGATCTCAGCATATTAATTACAAGACATACGTTCTACTTCCATTATATAAGAGGTTTGTAAGTGCACACCTGTAACAAACCGCTATGAATCCTGAATCAACCTGCTGGCACTTCTACACGTTGGCACAACTAATGTGTCGAAGTTTCTGTAATTTCAATTCGAACGATTCGAAAGCGTCGCACTCCAACCACATAAGTTCTTATATAAAGCAAAGTTAAACCAAGTAACAAAATATTCAAACCAGCAAAAATGATTATAATACTTCTAATATTTATTTCCAACAAAAGTGTAACCAGGGCTCCTACTATATGAATGTTCATGTCTTTTATAATCTAAAACATTTAAATAGTGTGTTTTTAAATATCGATATTCTAAATCATTCAATAATTAGTTCGCCGTATAAATTTCTGTTCACATGGCCTGTCAAACGCACAATCAATGAATTCGTCTTTTCATAAACATCCTCCTTATTCCATGCCACCTCTTCACATATTATTAGCCAATAAATGTTAAGTAAAGAAATTCAAGGAGATCCTAACTACATTATATAAATTATACAAAACTAATTATTCTTAGAAGGAAGATATCAGATTAAGTTCTTTAACAGGTGTTAAAACATTGTATCTTTTCCCAAAGTACATTTGTTGTTTTTTTTCTTAATTCCCGTGTAGATTATCATTATTACCTTTGCGCACAAAATACACTATAAAAAAGAGATTAATGCCTAAATCGAAATGTTTATGTGTGCTTTTTTTCAACCACATGCCGATAATAATCCAACAGCTTCTCTTATGCTCATAATATTGCCTTCCCAATAAAGTTGAACTGACTATCCACACGATAAAACACATCCAAAAAATAAGAATAGTCACCAAACGAAATAAATTAATATGAGCCAGCTAACGATGATAGCGTAATAAATTGATCTATATTTCCACTCTTAGTAGGCAGTCTGTACTGCATTTTTTACAATTTAGTATCGGGTAAACCTGAATTTCCGAACAAAGTTCACCGTATAAATTTCCTAAGATTTATATATTGATATTTTCCCAAATTTTACTCGCACTCACATAATAGATAATACTATATAAGTATAAAGATAAAACTACTATCGCAACCATAGAACAAATTACCCACGAGATCCCAGTCACTGCATCGTACCACCTTCCTTCAACTATTTTGTTATATACAAGTTCAATATCTTTAACTCAGTGAGATTAGAAGTGAAATAACCAAATACTAATAATCTACTAACATTTTTTCCTATTGTTTTTTAATATTAATAAGTCTAAATATAATTTTGGAAATATTATTCACGGAAAGACTAAGATTTGATAGTTTTCCTGATAAATGGAATAGCACGTGAACCAAATTGTCCCATTACAAATCCTGTGAACTGAAAAATCACTTGTCACAAGATCCACATGTCATATAAAGAGATAATAACACATAATCAGAATGGACAAACTGGTATAATAATAATAATTACTAATCACCTAATAACTATCAATAATAAACTTAAAAGCATGTGACAAAGTTCAATTATACCACCGAATAATGGAACCCAAATTCAATACCTATTTGTGATGAATAAGTTTACCCCGTATACACTTTAATATAACTTACAACCGGAACTCCCTGGAAATGAAACTACACTACGTGGATCGACAACCACCACACAAGTCTATGTTTTTCTGTATTCGAAAATACAAAATAATACCACTGGCTAATATATTTTCGTATGTGCACCAAATCAAATTGAATATATATCTCAGATTATGCCCCAAAGATAATAGAATCCTGTACACCTGAATCTGTTCTTTTAAGGTTATGGTATAAAACAGCCCACGTTATTTTATTATTAATATTTAAATTTGATGAATTACCAATGGGTGAATCCTTTTTGGTTTTTGAATCAACCGTCACGACCATATTCAATGTTGTTTCAACGTTGAATGTGTTACTATAAAATGAGCTGCTTAAACAAATTGTGCCCTACGATTGTTAATAAGAGTGTTTTAATCAGTCCGTTTGCAGAAATAATAATGCACTGATTAAAAAATTAGGACTAATTTACATTTATATAACGATAATATTTATAAAATTCATTTTTTTCCGAATGTAATAATGCTCTCACTCACATTCATTGAACATGGAATAATATGACGAGTAGACATATATACGTGCTAAAAAATGGATTCGTACTTATAACTTTCAATTCAATGCTAACTCTAATTATACACGTGATAACAATGCTATATATAGTTTTAAATATAATATTAATAAGGAGACAAATTGCATCCTATTTTTGTGGTTGTTTCTCTTTTCTTAACTTGTACTTATATCCAATCCGATCCACTCTAGAGTTTTCTTCCCTTTAACCATCGAGATTTGCACTGAATGCTATGCCTAGACCTGTATCTTGACGTCACAACCATGAATCACATAGATTGACAAATAACCCATGGCCCAACGTTAGTAGTAACTTTCGACAAAATGAAACTAGTTTACCTTGTGAATCTAAAAATTGACTAATCATTAAGTGAGAAAATAAAACATTCATAATATATAACAACATTATTATAACCTTATAACCTCTTCATGGGATAACGTGAGTTTAAATTCCAATAATCCCCCTGGCAAAAACATTATTGAGAGTTCCTCTGTATGCTTCCCATAAGATACATTACAACCATAGCCAATAACGAGATCACATTGTTCCAGGAGATATCAGACAAATATATTCGTACACCTACACACGTAGGTAATTGGTTCTAGATCGAACATATCTATACATAACAATTTACACTAGACTGAGCGCTGGTTGTCAATATACAAATTGTCATAACTGCGCATCGCAGCATATTAAATTAATATAATTAACTTATATTCCAATCAGTTAACTCAACACCCTTCATGATTTAAACCGGTGCTCTCATCTTTACAACCCACTCTTATGAAGTGTGCTCACATATGTTCACAACCACTTTGTCTAATATAATCATATAAGTTTGGTTTTTTAATTTCGAAGCCGTCGACAATAAACATTTTTCTCTGTGATTCGATACCGATTTAATTTTGACCGTTTAAAATTCTATAAACACGTTTTATCGATCATTCAATGATTTCACGCTTAATAAAATTCCTAATAGGAATAATGATGGTTGAAGAATGAGATAAATTAACGCGATGCATTTTCTACAATACTTTATTTTGTTACAGAGAGTCAATTGAGTCCAGCAAGAGAACTTAAGATTGTATAAATGTAAGGAAAGTTAAAAAAGAAACTATCATAACTTGGTTAAATGAAATTGTCACTCAGATTCTGATAACATACTTACGGCTCACTCGTTGAGTCTTTTAAAAAATAGATAAAATCTTGTAATCTACCATCTGAGTGGCTTATCTCTTTGTGATTTCCTATAATCCCTTGTTAATGTTCCCTGAATTAGTTGATTCGAGGTGCTCAATCCAAGTCTATTCGAAACATTGGGTCATCTTGGATGAAAAAAACTTACAGGTTCACTATCCTCTCCTCCATCAAAATGTGCAAATTCACCCCTGTTTTGTCTCACATTTGCCTTCCAATTATGTATCCAAACTGTGTCAGGATGCTTTGTCTTCTATCTTGTTCTCCTCTCGTTCGCTTTCTTATCATGATGCATATTTTTTCAATACGCTATCTGTTCTATTCACTTATATTGGTCCTACTTGTGACGGCTTAATTATCAGATATGAAATAATACTTTGCATAACATTACTAGTTGCTACGTGTTTTTGATTCCAAATGTATCTCTGGATATTCATATACGTTTCTGTTTAATTAGATTAAAAGATAATTTATTTGCTAATGAAGGCATTAATCTTCCAAGTTGATAATATGGGTCACTCTGCGGTTTAAAAAATACTACGGTTCATTCACTGCTCATTTAAATATGGATAATCCTATTCGTAACTACTTTATCTTGGCTCACTATTGTTGACTCACCTTCATTGAAGAAACTTTGGTCAGTATATTTGCAGACTTGTTTCTTTAAGATCATAATTTTCGTTGGATGATTTGATGGTTCAGATCAATAAGTGGTGAGCATCTCAGGGTCGCACTCTATGCCCCTCTTTTTATCATATCCAAATGCACAAAACATTTTTTTTCGACTCACACGTATCATAACTCACAAGTCTTTTTCTCTTCAACAAAATATACATGTAACTAATACTGAAACACATTTTAAAATTGTTAGCCCTCCTTTTAACCTTCCTTCATTCAAACCATGTTAGTGAAAAAAAAAAAATGAGCTATGATGTTTGTCACCAAAATCTTAATTTCTTAAAATTATAAGCCTTAAGCGGCCTTAAATGAAACCCATGCATGATAAGAGAATAAAATAAACCCCATTTCAAAGATTGGCCAACCCTCCTCTAAAACGGCTCTACTTATATAAATGTATGTGGAGTTTTTTTCAACACATTTTACGGTTTTGGTACAGAGCAAGCAAGCTCTGGTGCAGGGCAAGTAATTTCAAAAATAGTTACCCTTGCCCGACAGGACAAACCAAATAAAAAAGTTCAGATGTTCTAAGGCCTGAGGGCTTCATTGATGTGACACTTTTGTTTTGAAATATCGAGAGACAAATTAATCACTACATATATCGAATTTAACAGTACTTAAATGAAAAAACATTTTAATATGTGTTTTAAATTAGGATCATGTTTTTTTTTATGCATGCTTGTTTTTAAAACATAACAAAATACTAAAAACCAAAACAGAAAGTTTGCTTTTTCTGTTATTTTTATAATGTCTTACTGACCATATTGAAAACAGCAGTTTAAAGTTCAATGAGTATTGCCAAGAAAACTTGCGAAAAAAGTGTACTATAAAAGTTCTCTTTTAGGCAAAATAACTAGGTATATTCACAAACAGAAATGAATAAATTTTAGTTCTTTGTATCGATATAGTTGAAAGAGCTTGTCTATCGATATCTGTATCAGATTTATCAATATCGATGACACCGGATATCAACATTCCATTAGCCCTGTTTATCAATCAAATGAACACTCAGAATATAAAAAAAAAAATGACAAACTTATTGAGATAATAAATCGGGAAAGAAAAAAAAAAAAAACGGGTGACATAGCAAAAAAACACATGAATTCTTTAAAAAATCTGACTGCCGATTGAGGTGTGAGGATTAAATGTTTTTTTTTTAAAAGTCACTCATTTTTTCTAAACTTCATGGTGAACTGTTGCGGCGATGAACAGATTTTTGCTTAAATTATTTACTTCAAATTTTAAACAACAGGATTTACCCTGATACAAAATTACCTCGAAATTACCCCGAATCCCGAAATGCAATGAGAAATGCTAAATTAGATATGAAACTTGTACTTTATTCAGCCTGTGCTGCTTTAAAAAACCCGAAATGCAATAATTCAAAATTTTAGAATGACTTGTTTTTATTCACCCTTTTTTTTAAAACTTCTCGGTGGGCAGGGTAACCGTCGTTTAGTGTTAAAGGGGTCTGGATTTTAAAATCCTATCGAGTAAAATTTTTTTTTAATTCTTTTTTTTTTTTGTCTTTTTTAAGGATATAGCCACGATATGCAAGGGAAAAAGTGTGGCTATCATAAAAAAGAACATAAATGTTTTTTTGATGCAACTCTAGTTATGCAAAATTCCGTATGTATCAAACTCTGTGCCATGCAAGATAAATTATAGTACAAAAAAAATAAACTTATACAGGAAAAAAAAATACAGATTACATACGTTTTAGTTTGCAAAGACAGAAAATACCACAAGCTTGAGCTCTTTATTTTTTAGTAAGAAGGTGTCAAAAATTTAAACTTACTGAAACAAAAAAAATTTTTATAATAAAAAATTGCGAAAACTATTTCAATTTTTTTTTTAAAACTGAAACAAACCTCTTTTTTTCTTGGTTTAAAAACCAAAAAATAACAAATGCTTTTCGACTTCCTATAATTTTTGAAAAGTCCCAAAGGGCACCAATACAGTGTGTCGGGCTACCCGTATGTGACTCACATACGGCTAGAACTTTTGGGCCTAGCCGTACGGGCCCGTAATACTAGCCACTTCCTTCTTAAGGAAAAAAAAACATAATCAATCATAGAAAATAATCGAACAACCATTTTCGATCAATCTTAATTATTAAGAAACATTTAAACAATAAAAAAAGAAATATTACAATCTACCCTATATATACATCCTTTTTAAAATTTTTAAAATACCCTTTTTTATTCTATTTAAATTATTTTTTGTAATAAATATTGCCATAATTAGATATTTTTTTATGGCAAATTCATAGACATCACAAATTTCCAAAAATTCTTAAAAAATGGGTGATATTTCCCAATGTGACCTCATTTTTTTACTTTTTTTTTTCCTTCAAAAATTAGGTTTTTGACCATTTCTAGCAATTTTAGCAATGTTTTTAGCAATGAGGATCAAGGCCCTTTTTCCCCAACTTGCTTTTTGTTTTTTGATTTTTCAAATGGAAAAAAACATAATGAAAAACTCCGACTGATTAATCAAATAACATTGAAACCCTTAAGGTCAGTTATTTAATTTACTTTCTTGTAATTTTATAACAAAAATTCATTATTATTTTCTAAAGTCTTACATTGTACAATGGCAAGGGTTCTTGGCCCAGTGGTTAAAGGGCATTGACTTCAAACCACTTGCCCTCACCGCTGGGGGTTTAACCTACAATTTGGATTCTATTATGTAAAGGGAAACATCCACTAGCTTCAACGTTGGTGGGTTTTACTCAGGTGCCCATTCATCCTAAATAATGCACGGAAGGGACCCACTTCCCTCCACCAGTAAAGGTGGAATCGCAAATTTGCCTTTTACTGTGTCGATGGACGTAAAAACCCAAAACAAAACAAGCAAAAAAACAGATGTTTCAAAATTGGGATAAGAAACACTTATACAATGCCAGCATGTTGAATAATTCCAGTATGACCTTGATCTGTAAATGACCTTGACTTTCAAGGTCAAAATTATATGAAATTGTAATATTATAATGTACATTTGATGTTTTTACTTATATTTTCAGGAGAAAAATTGGGCTGTTCAGTGTGGCAATGGTGATAATCACTGGACCTATGTTTTATTTCATGGGCCAACTTGAAGAAATTCCAGGGAAAAGCTTAACACATTTGGACTTTAGGAATATTACTCTGTTTCTTATTATGTTTAATAGACCAATTTTATTTAGGACATAACACTGAATTTGATAGTGAACTTTGGCAGGAATGTGCCTTTTGGTTATAAATAATTCACAATGTGGAATATAATAACAGGACTTCAGGTATCATGGATTTATTTAGAGAAGGAAAAGTAATATAAATCATAAATAAAATGGTGATCAATTGTAGATAATGAAAATGTGTATTAAACCAAATATAATCCCTTTGTAATTTGTTAATTAAGAGGTATTTATAGAATTGGAAAAATGTTAAATATAAATTATTTCAGTTGCAGAGATTGATGTTAACGTTGTACACTGTAATAATTTTGAAATATAATTATAACCTTGTAATATTTTCAGAAATATGTTCATTGTCTTTTACATGAATTGAAAGAAAATGCTCAGGAGAACTTATTTCTTTGTCATTTTTAGCTCGACTTTTTTTTTAAAAAGGAGAGGTATTGTTATAGTCCTGGCGGCGTTGCCATTGCCGTCCGCAAACTTGTACCTGGATCATTAACTTAATTAGTTCTTGGTGCATTGTCTTCATACTTGGCCACAACAACCCTTGGGACAAGACCTTTCAGTAGACCACACTAACCTTGACCTTTTATCCATAAATGACCTTGACCTTTAAGGTCAAAATTCCAAAATTTGCTTGTTCTTGCTATTATTGGCTGTTACTTTGTCATTTTTGAATGGATTGTCTTCAAACTTAAACATAATAAACTTCAAGGATAACCCTTAAAAATAACCAGACAGACCTTGACCTTCACTCATAAATGACCTTGACTGAAGGCAAATTATTGAAAAAATTTTTTAACAAACCATGATAACTTAGCGTTTCATTGATATGTAGATAATTAAAAATAATTTTTTTTGTTATGTTTTTAGTTAGAATATATAAGATATTTTAAAAAGTTAAGAGGTTCATTCATTTACACAATTACACAAGAAAAGGGGCAAAAGGTTGAAAAGTTAAATAAAAAGTAAATAAACTGCTTTAGTAGCATTTTTTCTGCATGTAACTATTTTAGAAATCAAGCAATTCAATTATATTTATCCAGCAATTTTCAAATTCTTCTAATGTATCATTTTGTAACGCCAACAAATCTTCAATTTTAATCTTTTAAAAATTTTCCCTTTTTAAGATACTTTTATCTGGAGTTTTTTTTTTAGCTCACCCGTCACAAAGTACAGG
>NW_026851978.1:0-73070 GCF_026571515.1 Ruditapes philippinarum | reverse complement strand
AAAAGGAAACATATATACAGGGAAGTGAAATGGCCCAAAGAAAAGGACAATATCTACACGCAAAAAGGCATGTCTAAAGTGAAGGTTATTACCTAAATAAAACATACAAATGTAGTAAAAATAAACAAGAGCCATGTCAACATGGCCATCCCCCGCCGAATGTGTTTGCTCATTGGAAGAATGTATATGTAGTACAGCAGAATAATTCCATTTTAAGAGGTCTTTTGGTAATGAAAACTGATGGCTATAGTGATTACAGATTTGAAACTATGTGAATACTGATGCTGAAAAAAACAAAGGGCAATAACTGAAAAATAATGCAGGGTAGGTTATCATTCTTGTGTGGCTGCATCCCTCCTCAGTAAAATCTATCCCTTATGAAGTTTCAAGTTGATACCTCAAATACTTTTTTGAGAAAAAAATTTGAATTGAAAAATTAAGTATGAAAAATAACAAAAGGGCAATAACTCTAAAATTATAAAAGGTAAAGTTATCATTCTTGGTGCACTGCACACCTGAGTTAGATATATGCACATATGAAGTTTCATAATGATATCTCAAAGGCCTTTTGAGTTTATGCTCTGGACAAAAATTAATTTTTGAAAAATAAAAAAAAGGGCAATAACTAAACAATTATGCAGGGTAAGAGTTATCATTCTTGTGCCCACTGCACTCTTCCTCAATGAGATCCACTCCCCACCTATGAAGTTTCAAGTTGATACCTCAAATACTTTTTGAGATAAGCTCCGGACAAAATAGTATGAAAAAACAAAGGGCAATAACTCAAAAATTGTACAGGGAAAGTTATCATTCTTGAGCACAGCATTCCTCCTCAATAAAATCTATCCACCTATGACATTTCATGTTGACATCTCAAACACTTTTGAGTTATGCTCCACTCGGTCGTGGAAAAATTAGGTATAAAAAATAACAAAGGGGCAATAACTCTAAAATTATGAAAGGTAGAGTTATCATTCTTGTGCACTGCACACCTCCTGAAGTGAGATTATTGCACCTATGAAGTTTCATTTTGATATCTCTAAGGCTTTTTGAGTTATGCTCTGGACAAAAAAATTAATTTTGAAAAACTAACAAAGGGCAATAACTCAAAAATTATGCAGGGTAGAGTTATCATTCTTGGCACTGCACTCCTCCTCAATGAGATCTATCCACCTATGAAGTTTCAAGTTGATACCTTAAATACTTTTTGAGATAAGCTCTGGACAAAATAGCATGAAAAAGAACAAAGGGCAATAACTCAAAAATTGTATAGGGAAGAGTTATCATTCTTGTGCACAACATTCCTCCTCAATAAGATCTATCCACCTATAACATTTCATGTTATTACCCCTCACTTTTTTCGTAATGTTAATTTCCCATAGGCCATTGGGAGTTATTCTTACTGTTAATGCAAGTGTACCACGTGACTACGAATTTTGTACTGTTACATAGGTAACAGTATTTTTTAACAGTATAATGAATCTGGTCACGTGGTCTATTTCTAAATAAAATTAAATAAAATGGCCGGCATTTTTTTCTCGATTTCTTTCTTATTTTCGATGATAGGGCATCGCCAAAGTAACTTTACTCTGATAAAAACTTTTAGTTCTTTGCACCCTAGAGTCCCTTTCGTGTATTGAATATCTTTTTGTTGAATAGTCAACAGGAAACATCCGTTTTCAACGGAAGTCATTGTAATGTAAATATTTTTGTGTCAAAACTGGAACATGCAGACAATTAAAGCAAGCAACAAAGGATAATTTAACAATTTTAACCAGTGAAAACGTTACAGATAGAGTTGGTGGAACAGATTGTTTTGTTTTCTGAATAAAATACAGCTTATTTTATGTTTATGACTGGTAGATATCATCACTTGCCTAAAGAATAAAAAGAAAAACAGCTTCTCAAGTAGGCCCACAGTGCACTTAAAACTTGCAAGGTAAGGACAGTTTAGTTATTGCTTCTTCTCGGCTTATTTTTGTGACAGTTAGATTTAGTTGACAAATTCAGATCATCACAGTATTTGTTCGGGGTAATAAAATAAATAACACATGGGTTTATGGGTAACAGTAAAAATATCATCCCGAGGAAGATACTGTTACCCTCGGCTACGCCTCGGGTAACAGTATTTTCCTCGGGATGATATTTTTACTGTTACCCAAAAACCCATGTGTTATTTATATATTGATATGTCAAACACTTTTTGAGTTATGCTCCACTCAGGTGAAAAATTAAGTATGAAAAATAACAAAGGGCAATAACTCAAAAATTATGAAAGGTAGAGTTATCATTCTTGTGCACTGCACACCTCCTGAGTGAGATCTATGCACCTATGAAGTTTCATGTTGATAATCTCATAGGCTTTTTGAGTTATGCTCTGGACAAAAAATCAATTTTGAAAAAAATAACAAAGGGCAATAACTAAAAAAATTATGCAGGGTAGAGTTATCATTCTTGTGCACTGCACTCCTCCTCAATGAGGTCTATCCACCTATGAAGTTTCAAGTTGATTACTAAAATACTTTTAGAGATATGCTCCGGACAAAAATGTTGGACGGACGGAAGGACGGAAGGTCGGACGGACGGAGACTATTTCTATATCCCCTGACGCCTTTTCGGCGGGGGATAATAAGCATGTGAGCAGTAAAATAAAATCTGAAGTGAACATGCACAGCTAATTGTTAAATCTAGTTGTGAATTACAATTAACAATGAAATAGTTGTTTAATCTAGTTTTTTTAAAATAAAAAAAAAAGCAAGCATATAATTTCAGAATTTTGGTAACAGTGATGTTAAGAGGGTAATCTATGCTAAAACAAAATAAACATTCAAGCACAAATAAATACAAAACAAAGAGTGGAATGATAGATTGCAGAAAGAATGTATATGTAAATAACTCCAATTGAAACAAAAGCATATCTAATATGTACTTTTATGAAGGTTTTCAAATGAACAAAAACAATGTAATTCCACTACGAGGCTATTTCATTATATAAAATTGTTATAATGCAAGTTGGATAGCTTCCTTACATGAAAGAATCCAAAGTCAATTGTGGGAATTCGAACCCACAGTGGTGAGGGGCGAGTGGTTCTAAGTCAACGACCGGAACCGCTCTATTGTGGATGCCCCCCATACATGTTGTTGTTTGCACGGTTACAGGTATAATTTTAAAATAAATAAAATATACCTATATACCTTGTTCTTATGTGCAAGTTTGTTCAAGTCTTGGTCACAACTACCTTTAGAAAGTTTGTTAATTTCTTACATATAATCAGAAAATAACACAAGTGAGATTCTATACAATATGAAAGTATGATGACAAAAAATAAAATCAAAATAAATTAATAAAAAAATAAACATAGTATCATAGCATTGCACATGTGACCTTCACAATATCATCATCAAATTTATTATTATAATAACTATTGTGTTGCGTAAAAAAATCAAAATGATACATAAAATCACAGGCATCTATACATTTCCACTACCTATATGAATATAAATGGGTGATTCATAAATAAATAGACATTGATTTCCTGAAATTGTGAGACAGAAATAGATAGGAAATAAAGTTTCTTATTAATAAATTTTTAACCTTTCTGACATCTACATAGGCTAATTCCCACCTTAAATGTTTCGACCTTAAACCAATTTGTATAATGGACTTGTCCTTTTTTTAATTAGGAACAGTTCAATTCAATTTTAGGGATTTCATTACCCAATTCGAAACATTAAAGCTGCCTCCAGTATAAAGCCTGGTCAGACGGTAGGATTCTGCTGGCTAGCCTGGTTCTATACTGGTAGCAATGGCCAATAACTCTCGGTTAATAATTATAATTATTTAAATGTTGATGAAATACGATGTTGTAAGCAACAAATAATATTTTTACACACTATAAATGTTACACCAGTACCAAGGTGAGATGTAAACAATCACTGTTAATTGAACAGCCCTGCAATAATATAAATCAGGGGTACTGTCATAATATTGTCCTAACTATAGTAACAAAAGTGTGCCACATTGAATCCCCAAAATGTTTAAAATACTAATTTTACTAATATAATGACTATTGTCTTTTACTACATGTAATCCCTATATTACACAAATCTATTTTGGCAGTTAATTAAAATGAGTAAAATAGGCACCTAAGCTATATATATAATTAAATACAGTCCTTAAATTGCATGGTTCAATCACAGTCATACATACTAGTAATAATCATGAAAATTCCATTCCTGTGAACATAACAGACTAAAATGTTTTGGTATATTTTACTTAAATCATTTTTAGTAAAATACAGTTGTTTTTTTTATTTGTTGACTTTTGTTCAGTCTGTTTGGTCTGGCCGTATCCAGTGATTTTTGTCAGTAAGGTAGTGGGAGGGGAAACAAACAATATTATTTTAGGCCAAGGATGAAAATTTTACGACCAAAAAATTATAATCTGGGTATCACTGAACTTAATTACTATTATTATACAGATTACCAAAGAGAAAAGGAGCAAAAGACAGTGTATCTATATGGTCAATGAGTAACTATTTAGAAACTGTAAAAAGATAATTTATAAAGAAAATGAAAAAAGAAATCTGAGGGTTAATGGGTCATTTAAATATAAATATTTTGATAATTGGTATGTAATAACATGGAGAAAGTATATAAAACATAATGTAGAGCAAGTACAATAAGGGACATTTAAAATAATAAACTGGAATGCTATCAATGATTAAAATATAAACACAAAATACAAGTACATATTTGTTATTTATAGAATTAATAATTTGTTATAAAATTGTAGAATATTTTATAATTATGCCCATTGATTGTTTTAAGACAAGAGTTACTGCACCTGAATTAAAAAAAAAACAAAGGTGGTGAATACACACATTCATATTCAAAAAGAACTAGCACTGCCACTATCATGGCGTGAATACCCCCGCATACCACTTTGTCAGAATCAACAGTGGCCATTTAGAGCTCAAGGACAACCTCCCTGCCAAATCTGAGGTTACTAAGCCAGTGCATTGCTAAGTTATGTATTCTACATGCTTCAAATGTGAAAATGTCAAAATCAATACATTGCGGACAGGACATTCTTTAGCAATTAAGAAGAAAAGCTTTTTTTTTGTCAAGGTCCCTGTGACCTTGACCTTTGACCCAGTGACCTCAAAATCAATAGGGGTCACCTTATAGTCATGATCAACATCCATGCCAAATATGAAGACAGTGGGTCAAAGGAATCTTAAGTTAATGGGTGGACAAACTTTTTGAAGTCAAAGTCCCTATGACCTTGACCTTTGATCCAGTGACCTCAAAATCAAAAGGGGTCATCTACTAATCATGATCAACATCCATGCCAAATATGAAGACTGTGGGTCAAAGGAATCTAAAGTTATTGGGCAGACATACTTTTTGAAGTCATAGACCCTGTGACCTTAACCTTTGACCTGGTGACCTCAAAATCAATAGGGGTCATCTACTAATCATGACTCACCTCCATGCCAAATATGAAGACTGTGGGTCAAAGGAATCTTAAGTTATAGGGCGTACAAGCTTTTTGAAGTCAAGGCCCCTGTGACCTTGACCTTTGACCTGGTGACCTCAAAGTCAATAGGGGTCATCTACTAATCATGACTAACCTCCATGCCAAATATGAAGACTGTGGGTCAAACGAATCTTAAGTTATTGGGCAGACAAGCTTTTTTAAGTCAAGGCCCCTGTGACCTTGACCTTTGAACTGGTGACCTCAAAGTCAATAGGGGTCATCTACTAATCATGACTTGCCTCCATGCCAAATATGAAGACTGTGGGTCAAAGGAATCTTAAGTTATTGGGCGGACAAGCTTTTTGAAGTCAAGGCCCCTGACCTTGACCTTTGACCTGGTGACCTCAAAATCAATAGGGGTCATCTACTAATCATGACTTACCTCCATGCCAAATATGAAGACTGTGGGTCAAAGGAATCTTAAGTTATTGGGCGGACAAGCTTTTTGAAGTCAAGGCCCCTGTGACCTTGACCTTTGACCTGGTGACCTCAAAATCAATAGGGGTCATCTACTAATCATGACTTACCTCCATGCCAAATATGAAGACTGTGGGTCAAAGGAATCTTAAGTTATTGGGCGGACAAGCTTTTTGAAAGTCAAGGCCCCCGTGACCTTGACCTTTGACCTAGTGACCTCAAAATCATTAGGGGTCATCTACTTATCATGACTAACCTCCATGCCAAATATGACGACTGTAGGTGAAAGGAATCTTACTTTATTGGGCGGACAAGCTTTTTGAAGTCAAGGCCCCTGTGACCTTGACCTTTGACCTAGTGACCTCAAAATCAATAGGGTCATCTACTAATCATGACTAACCTCCATGCCAAATATGAAGACTGTGGGTCAAAGGAATCTTAAGTTATTGGGCGGACAAGCTTTTTGAAGTCAAGGCCCCCGTGACCTTGACCTTTGACCTAGTGACCTCAAAATCATTAGGGGTCATCTACTTATCATGACTAACCTCCATGCCAAATATGACGACTGTAGGTGAAAGGAATCTTACTTTATTGGGCGGACAAGCTTTTTGAAGTCAAGGCCCCTGTGACCTTGACCTTTGACCTAGTGACCTCAAAATCAATAGGGGTCATCTACTAATCATGACTAACCTCCATGCCAAATATGAAGACTAAGGGTCAAAGGAATCTTAAGTTATTGGGCGGACAAGAAAAAACTGACGGACAGCCGGACAAGCTGATTCCAGTATACCCCCCTTACAACTTTGTTGTGCGGGGGTATAAAAAGAAACAAATATGCATTACCATGTATGATCAAATTAACTACATATGAGCCGCGTCAAAACAAAACCCAACATAATGGGTTTGCGACCAGCATGGATCCAGACCAGCCTGCGCATCCGCGCAGTCTGATCAGGATCCATGCTGTTCCCTTACCAACTCTATTACAAGTAGAGAAACTGATAGCGAACAGTATAGATCCTGATCAGACTGCGCGGATGCGCAAGCTGGTCTGGATCCATGCTGGTCGCAAACCCATTATGTTGGTTTTGTCGAGACGCGGCGCATATTATATAATGGACCCTTATAATACAAAATACATACTAAATAACCCTCATTGAATTAGTCAGAAATTCACATTTGCATTAAATTTCACATAATTATTACAATACCTAATCATTAACTAACAATTTCTTAATAAATGGAAATAACAAAATATCATAGAGTACACACTTCATAAAAATCTCAATACCTGTCAGTTTAAACAGAAGTTTATAGTTCACTGTAAAGAATCATCATGCCAATTTTCTTCATGATTTATTCTAATTTTTAAGATTTATTTTGATTTTTTAAATATATTCTA
The DNA here is from genome assembly GCF_026571515.1 of Ruditapes philippinarum. Lineage (NCBI taxonomy): Eukaryota > Metazoa > Mollusca > Bivalvia > Venerida > Veneridae > Ruditapes > Ruditapes philippinarum. The sequence continues at coordinate 65,709 of NW_026851978.1, read as the reverse complement.
ATTTTCATGATATATTCTAATTTTTACATGATTTTTTCTAATTTTTAAATGATTTATTCTATTTTCTATAATTTATTCTATTTTTTGTTGTTGTTTTTTTCTTTTGAAAATTTAGAAAGGAAATCTACTTTATAACAATATTCATAGTAAACAAATAAAGAGATTTACCGCATACTGTCTAATAGTAATACACACCCCTTTCCCTAATAAACGCCACCACCCCTACTCATTTTCGACAAAGAAAACTGAGGTACCAAGTCAAGCAGGTTATTACAAATCAGAGGACATTATCACAAATCAACACAGTTGGTGTTTCCCGTATAAATTATCGAGAGGAAAATACCCTCCCCCAACCCCCCTAGGAAAAGATACTGCTACTAGGCTTATATAAGAATTTAATTAATTAAGTCTTAGGCACTTGAAATTCACAAAAAAAAGAAGACAAAAATGTGTCTAAAAGAAACAAAAATAGCAGTTTATAAGGTAAAAAAATAGTAATTACTTAGTATCAATTAGGTTAATCAGATTGTAACGAGTTGAAAAAATGGTAATTAAACAGTTATCATTATCAGTAGTCCTATCTGACATCTTACATAAACAGCATTTTATTAACCAGCAATCAGTGCCGATGATACAGATGTGGGGGCTGATATTTGGTCTGCATGCATAGACTCAGTTGTCCCCCCCCCCCCAAGCAGACTCAGGGATAATTGTGAATATTTGCATTCTTTCTCAAAAAATTTGATTTTTATTTTTGTAACCAATCTTGAGCTTCCAAGTTTAGAAATTTTTTAACAAGATCCGAATTTCAATTCTTGAAATATGCCAAAAACTTGTTTCTGATTTTAACTAAGATAATGTAAAATTATTTAGATGGGTTTTTACGTTGCACCAACACTGTAAACGTCATATGGTAACTCTACAGCTATACTGCAGTAGGAAGACGTCAGGTATCCCTCTACGCCGTGTTATTTTAGGCAAGAACACGCACCAGAGTAGGAACATCTATTTTCCATATGTACAACAGTTAAGTTGCAAACAGAAACTGCCTAATTTTTTTAACCAAAAATAGAACTTAAATAATTAAAGGTGGGTTTTGTAGAGAGTAGTGGTATGAATTTCAACTGTGACAAGTTTATAAAAATTAAAACATTAAACAACATTAAACGTCCCTCATATCATATATACATTAACATAAAAATAATCACCATCTAAAATGGCTCTATGAGCATTATATATGTTTAGCCAATATGACTGATTTAAATGACATTATAACATTATTTTTGACAATAAAACTGACACAGTAACATATATTAAAGGGACTCCGCTGAGATTTTTTAACAAGACAGGACTTGATGCATTTTCCTGAGATTTGTGTATGATTTGATATAGGTCTGGATCATAAACTTGTGTACAAATTTTCCGGGGCCATTCCCTCATCCAATTATTCAAGAATTAATTTTCCATCCAATTTTTCAAGAATTAATTTTCAGGGACCATTCCTTCATCCAGTTTTTCAAGAATAATCATTTTTATTGTGCAAAATGACCCAAAATTGAAAAGCGTTGCAATGCTTTCCATTCAAATAAGGCTAAGAATCACGCAAAAAAATCAATATTCAATTTAATTATAACAAAATTTCTTTATTATCCTTTACAGATTTTTCCATTTTATGTGCTTCACTTGATCTACTTAATCAAATTTCATGATTTTAGGCTTTTTGACCTCAGTGGAGTTCCTTTAATGAGCATGTTTTACATCATGTCTTTAAATAGAATAGTTTTCAACTATATTTAGAGAAAAAAGTGCAAAAAGGTAATAACTACAGCATTGACCTTTTTGCACTCTTAGCACTAACTTATTGATAAAATACAATGTAATAATTTGTTAAAACTTTCTTAACTGAATATTTAACATGGTATAAATATTTGTGAACCAAATCCATAAATATTTTTTAAATTTGCAATGTTTCCGTAAAGTAAATTATCAATATTTTTAACAAATAGAAATGGACTGGAAATTATCCTATGTCATCTAGTGACAGTAGCATCAGCTTGCATGTTGTCTAGCATTATACTTGTAGGATCCGCATCACCACAAACTGTTGGTGCGTAAGTCACCTGACCTACAGGTGGCCAATCAGCAAGTACCAATTCACGCTCTACTCTCTTGTATGCAGACTGACTCTTCTTTGGTCGTAGACACTGGACACAACGTTTTATACAGGATTTCATTGTTTTGTTGTCAGTTACAAGGTACTGTAGAAAGAAAAAAATATGGTGAATTAAATTAGTCTTAACAGGGTAAGATAAATATTTTGAGAGTTACACTAGAGCTATCACTAAAGTAAAGATGATTCATACCCCTCCCCCCCGAGCATCCTTAACGTTTTGAAAAATAAGTGGTCTGAAGCAAAATTATTGCAATTAATTGCCTCTCTTCCAGAAACCATTTTTCTATTTTAAGTAACTATGACCTTGACCCCATGGGTCCAAAAGTAATCCTAACTGGGGCCTTCATACAAGCTTGCTTATTACCAAGTTTGATAACATTATCTCATTCCTAACTCTAGTTACTGTCTGGAAAACATTTTTCTAATTTTTTTATTACAGTGACCATGACCCCAGGAGGTCAAAAAGCAATCCCAACTGGGACCTTCATAAAAGTTTGCTATATACTAAGTTTGATTACAATGTCTCATTCTTTGCTCTAGTTATTGTCCAGAAACCATTTTTCCATTTTTAGTAACATTGACCTTGAACCCTAGGGGATCAAGGGCAATCCCAACCAAGATTTCCACATAAGGTTGCTGCATACCAAGTTTGATCACAATAACTCATTTCAAACTCTAGTAATAACAAAAACAACACCATAAAGTGATGTACCACACAAGGACACATAAAAAGCATGCTACTGTGATATACTCACCTCTATAATAACTGCAACAATAAAATGAGCCGCAACTATTGTAAGGAGGAGAGCCCTAAACATCACAGGTTTCTGGTCTAGTCTCATCAGCTGCAAATAACAACACACATCTTATATATTAACCCGCTGAATTTACGTAATGGATCTGACCTGCTGCTTGGAATTTGGAACAGTCCATTCAATGTTTCAGGACTTCAACTTGTGTGGTGAAGGCTCTGAGGTGCACCTCTGTGCGAAATTTATGACACAACTTAGCACCTGGGTAGAATCAGTTCACTAACCTTTCTAAAGCTATAGCTTCCTTACATGAAAATTCATGTAATGTATAGCTTCCTCACATGAAAATTAACAAGAGCTGTCACAGGAGACAGCGAAGCTCGACTAATAAAATGCTGGACGCAGTAAGGAGGACAAAACTATGAAAGAAAAATCAATTATGTATAATTAAGTATTAAGTTATAGTTAAAATATAACATTTGTTAACATAAATTCCAAGAGCAAGGGGAATAATTCTAGAAATAGTCATGCAAGAGTTATGGACCTTGCCACACAACATTTGTGTAATGATAAGAAATATATATTTGAAGTTTGAAGTAGATATCTTAAAAAATAAAGAAGTTATTATATTTCTTAAAGAAAATCCTGAGTTCAAAGGGAGATAAATCTGTAAATATTGCTTCAAGAGTTTATGAACATTGTCACATAAAATGTAAATGATTATAAGGAATAAGTATTTGAAGTTTGAGGTAGATACCTTTAAAAATAAAAAGTTAAAATAAAAAATAACATTTTCTAGTAAATAAATCTAAGTTTATGGGGAGATAATTCTTGCGATATTGGTGCTAGAGTTATGAACCTTGTCACATAAGATGTGGATGATGATAACGTAAATATATTTGAAGTATGAAGTTGATCCCTTTAGAAATAAAATAAGTTACAGTAAAAAATAATATTTTGTATGGAAAATTCTAAGTTCAAAGGGAGATAAATCTAAAAATATTGCGTGCTAGAGTTATGAACATTGTCACATAAGATGGGGATGATGATAATGTAAATATATTTTGAAGTATGAGGTTGATCCCTTAAGAAATAAAGAAGAAAACAGTAAGAAATAGTATTTTTGAGGGGAAAATTCTAAGTTCAAGGGGAGATAAATCTGAAAATATTGGTGCTAGAGTTTTATGACCCTTTTGTCACATAAGATGGGGATGATGATAAGGTACATATATTTGAAGTATGAGGTTGATCCCGTAAAAAATAGTATCTTTAAGAAAAATTCTAATTTCAAGGGGAATAAATCAGAAATATTGGTGCTAGAGTTATGAACCTTGTCACATACAGATGTGGTTGATGATAAGGAACATATATTTGAAGTTTGAAGTTGATACCTTAAGAAATGACAAAGTTATAGTGAAAAATATTTTACTGCACCAAAACTTTAATCTAAAATCTGGACGCGGACGCCGACGCCGGGGCGAGTAGGACAGCTCTCCATATACTTCGTATAGTCGAGCTAAAAAGCACATGAAAATTTAAGTAGTGTATAGCTTCCACACATAAAAATTCAAGTACATGTAGTGTATAGCTTCCACACATAAAAATTCAAGTACATGTAGTGTATAGCTTCCTCACATGAAAATTCACACAAATAGTGCATAGCTTCCTCAAATGAAAATTATGTAGTGTATAGCCTTAACACAAAGCTCTCAAGTAAGTGAATCGTTTCCCAATATTAAATATTTCAAGTAGTGGACGACTTCTTCGCATGATTTAAATTCCCGCCCTTTTTGCAATACTTGAACCAACAGTGGTTAGAGAAAAGTAATTAAAATGAATTGACCTTGACCACTTGGCCTTATAGGCCCCACTTACCATATGAGTGGAGATTATCTTTTCAAACACATGACTATTTAATGAAATGTATTCCGTTTTTTTATGGGTTTCAAATTAAAGTCATATGATTACAACAGTATAAATACTGAAACAATTTTTTTATGCAAAGAAAATTTAACATTTCTATATTTGTAAAAAAGTATCAACTTACTGTAAAAAAGTCCATTAAAGGTTTCCATGGCAACAGTACTAAGCCAGCAGAAAACGCAGTTAACAACAATAGACTAGCCAGGTATGGAACTGAAAATACAGACAAGAAGAGTTAAAATATTACCTCTGAATCAATAATAAAGAAACATTACAAATGATTCTGATAAAACTGTTTCCAACTGGTATATATCAAACTTGACAATAAAATTTAAGCAACTTATTGGCAATGAATGAATTTAAAACTTGCAATAACGTTTTTATTTTCCTTCTTGAATTTTTTTTTAGAATTTTTATCACCTCATAATAATGTAATAGATTTAACCTTTAACCTGCTAAAGTTCTGAACTGAAATTGTCCATATTTGGAACTGTCCATTATCAATTTCAGGGATATCAAGCCCACAATATAGAGCCTGGTTCAGACTGCATGGATGTTCAATCTGGCCTGGCTCTATATTGTCATTTTTACTTACAGAAGGTTTAAGTTTATTGTATTGAAACATTCAATTCTTCTTTTTTTTCCTAAACATTAAACTTAAAATATCCAGTAAATCATAAAAATTTTAACACATTTTACATAATTAATCTAGATATTACTTAACTTTATGTAAAATTTTGGAAAAATCTTATTATCCAGTAAACAATATGTTCAAAATATTCCTTAAATTCTAAATAATCAATCAACTTCAGCAACAAAGATCCAGTAAAATATAAAGATAAATATTCAACACATTTAAATTTTTTAGTAAATTTTAGTTTTCATAGAGATAAAATTCAAATAATCAAATAACTGTATTCAAAAATATATGGTAATGATGATATATAATAGGTATCAGTTTTAGAACTAATATGCAAATTAAAGCGATAATTTCCACTAGTGTGAAGGTATTAAAACCCATTTAAAATACTGCATGTTTGTAACATCACTTTTCATTGGATAATCATGACGTTCATATAGTTTTATATACACAGCTGTTGTCAATTTATAAAGAAATCTTCCTTTTTTCTCTAAAAAATTATTCTTGCTGTATCATAAATTTATTCTAAATATTTCTGACAGGTTATATGTCCATATATAAACAGTTCTTTGCAATATAGGGTAGTGTAGTGGCCCAGGTCATATTTCCAAAAAATTGTTTATAAAGGGCCATATTACCAGTCAAAAAATCAAGAGGGCCAAAATGGCCCTAGATTGCTCGCCTGACCCATTAACCTCATCCAAGCAATTACTTCGACAAGCATCCTGACCAAGTTTGATAAGCTAAAAAATTGTAACTTATACAATAATTATAAACATGTATATTAAAACATTATTTACCGTTGGTGTATATACGTTTCCTGAAAGGTGGTCCCTTTGAGAAGACGAACGCTACAACAATGTATTGAAATGATGATGATATAAATATCACTGTACTCTCCCATGATACCTTCATTTCTCCACCTTCTGGTTCTACAACCTCATACCTTTTAAACAAAATAATAGAGGATATTTGTTTGTTTTGCATGTAAGATTGAAATATATTTCACTGAGTGAACACCAGATGCAATATTTATATGAGTGAAAATAGAATAGCTGGTGTTCATGGGAAAGCATGAAATATAAAATTGTCTTTACTTTTATAATGGTTTTTGTTATCAAATCATATATACTGGTACATAAGACCGAACTCTTATAAGTCAGGGTCTCAATTTTATGTAAAAATTTATGGTATTTCGATAAGTATTCTTTAACAAGATGTGTTAGACTTGCAATAAAATTTAATGGTTAATTTTCAAGGGATATATGATTTCTTTATAAAACTTGACGAGTCAAAGATTATGTATAAAAGAGATAAAATAATTCTTTGCAAATCAATTTAACCTATAAAATGTTTAGCTTATAATATTTACAAATACAAATTAAAAGTGAAAATTATCTGAATACAGAGACCCCCAGCCACTTTTCTGCAAAGGTCCCTTTTATCTTTCATACTTCTAAAAAGCTTCTAAAGAGATAAACTTAATCACAACACTTTATCATTTTCTTTTTTTCAAAGCCAGCAAATTTAAGAATGAAAGAAAGGAAATCTGTCTTTGTTTTCACAGTGCTAGTATCATACATGTGAACTCTCCCACTTTTAGCAGGAGACTCCCACTTTCTGCAGCCATATTATCAAAGATTTTTCTTAAAATAAGGGGTATTTTCACTAATTAAAAAAAATCTCCTTATTTTTGATGTCAGAACTTCCTTCTTTGTTTATTGAAAATTCTAAAATCTCCCTCTTTTTTGAAGAAAAATCCCCCACTAGATCATCAAAAAAAGTTCACATGTGTGCCAGTATACTTTATTAATATATTTACCATGATTGACTTTTTTCAAGGTATAACAAGTGCGAGTCTGGCGCAAGAACGCTGCACAGAATACTTGTAGAAGTATAGATAATAAATTAGATGGTTTCACAAGTGACCCCTCCGGTCTCTGAACTGATAATCGTTCATATGACTGCGTATATCCCACTGAAATACAGAAAATAAATGTTACATTAAACTGTTTTAATGACATTAAATATAGTATGAACTTCATATCAAATTTAAAAATACATAACATTTGTCAAAAATTTATAAAATAATAAAGATAAAGTATAGATAAAATAAACAAACAATAAGTTAGTGGCTACATGTACATGTACTTCTTTCTGTCTTTATTTCTTTCTTTCTTAAAACCTTAATAAACCTGCCATAAATATAAAAAGACTGTCCCACACTTTTTATTAATCAAACATTACAGGTAATTTCTAACGGATATTCATAGAAATTCAATAGGGCAATGTGAGTTATTTCATATAAAGTAAATTATAATATAGGAAGGAATTACGGCAAAATGTAAACTTATTTTGACTTTCAACTTTTCATTTACTACATGTATAATACCATTGGATGGGCATAATGTCACATAAAAGAAGATTACAGATTCCGTTCGTTATCTTTTTCAAAAGAATATAGCTTATCTATTTTTATTACGTAATTTTCATCACTCATCAATAATCATGCAAAATTTCGACATAATGATATAATTCCTCTGACACTATTAACAACAATGTTCAGATACTTACTAAGTACAGCAATGGTTGTGGTAATTACAAGATCTATATACAGGAACAATGTTAGATACTTACTAAGTACAGCAATGGTTGTGGTAATTACAAGATCTATATACAGGAACAATGTTAATATACTTACTAAGTACAGCAATGGTTGTGGTAATTACAAGATCTATATACAGGAACAATGTTAATATACTTACTAAGTACAGCAATGGTTGTGGTAATTACAAGATCTATATACAGGAACAATGTTAATATACTTACTAAGGACAGCAATGGTTGTGGTAATTACAAGATCTATATACAGGAACAATGTTCAGATACTTACTAAGGACAGCAATGGTTGTGGTAATTACAAGATCTATATACAGGAACAATGTTCAGATACTTACTAAGGACAGCAATGGTTGTGGTAATTACAAGATCTATATACAGGAACAATGTTCAGATACTTACTAAGGACTGCAATGGTAGTGGTAATTACAAGATCTATATACAGGAACAATGTTAAGATACTTACTAAGTACAGCAATGGTTGTGGTAATTACAAGATCTATATACAGGAACAATGTTCAGATACTTACTAAGGACTGCAATGGTAGTGGTAATTACAAGATCTATATACAGGAACAATGTTAAGATACTTACTAAGTACAGCAATGGTTGTGGTAATTACAAGATCTATATACAGGAACAATGTTCAGATACTTACTAAGGACAGCAATGGTTGTGGTAATTACAAGATCTATATACAGGAACAATGTTCAGATACTTACTAAGGACAGCAATGGTTGTGGTAATTACAAGATCTATATACAGGAACAATGTTAAGATACTTACTAAGTACAGCAAATGGTTGTGGTAATTACAAGATCTATATACAGGAACAATGTTCAGATACTTACTAAGGACAGCAATGGTTGTGGTAATTACAAGATCTATATACAGGAACAATGTTCAGATACTTACTAAGTACAGCAATGGTTGTGGTAATTACAAGATCTATATACAGGAACAATGTTCAGATACTTACTAAGTACAGCAATGGTTGTGGTAATTACAAGATCTATATACAGGAACAATGTTCAGATACTTACTAAGGACAGCAATGGTTGTGGTAATTACAAGATCTATATACAGGAACAATGTTCAGATACTTACTAAGTACAGCAATGGTTGTGGTAATTACAAGATCTATATACAGGAACAATGTTCAGATACTATACTAAAGGACAGCAATGGTTGTGGTAATTACAAGATCTATATACAGGAACAATGTTTCAGATACTTACTAAGTACAGCAATGGTTGTGGTAATTACAAGATCTATATACAGGAACAATGTTCAGATACTTACTAAGGACAGCAATGGTTGTGGTAATTACAAGATCTATATACAGGAACAATGTTAATATACTTACTAAGGACAGCAATGGTTGTGGTAATTACAAGATCTATATACAGGAACAATGTTAATATACTTACTAAGTACAGCAATGGTTGTGGTAATTACAAGATCTATATACAGGAACAATGTTAATATACTTACTAAGTACAGCAATGGTTGTGGTAATTACAAGATCTATATACAGGAACAATGTTCAGATACTTACTAAGGACAGCAATGGTTGTGGTAATTACAAGATCTATATACAGGAACAATGTTCAGATACTTACTAAGGACAGCAATAGTTGTGGTAATTACAAGATCTATATACAGGAACAATGTTCAGATACTTACTAAGGACTGCAATGGTTGTGGTAATTACAAGATCTATATACAGGAACAATGTTCAGATACTTACTAAGGACAGCAATGGTTGTGGTAATTACAAGATCTATATACAGGAACAATGTTCAGATACTTACTAAGTACAGCAATGGTTGTGGTAATTACAAGATCTATATACAGGAACAATGTTCAGATACTTACTAAGTACAGCAATGGTTGTGGTAATTACAAGATCTATATACAGGAACAATGTTCAGATACTTACTAAGGACAGCAATGGTTGTGGTAATTACAAGATCTATATACAGGAACAATGTTCAGATACTTACTAAGGACAGCAATGGTTGTGGTAATTACAAGATCTATATACAGGAACAATGTTCAGATACTTACTAAGGACAGCAATGGTTGTGGTAATTACAAGATCTATATACAGGAACAATGTTCAGATACTTACTAAGGACAGCAATGGTTGTGGTAATTACAAGATCTATATACAGGAACAATGTTCAGATACTTACTAAGTACAGCAATGGTTGTGGTAATTACAAGATCTATATACAGGAACAATGTTCAGATACTTACTAAGGACAGCAATGGTTGTGGTAATTACAAAGATCTATATACAGGAACAATGTTCAGATACTTACTAAGTACAGCAATGGTTGTGGTAATTACAAGATCTATATACAGGAACAATGTTCAGATACTTACTAAGTACAGCAATGGTTGTGGTAATTACAAGATCTATATACAGGAACAATGTTCAGATACTTACTAAGGACAGCAATGGTTGTGGTAATTACAAGATCTATATACAGGAACAATGTTCAGATACTTACTAAGGACAGCAATGGTTGTGGTAATTACAAGATCTATATACAGGAACAATGTTCAGATACTTACTAAGGACAGCAATGGTTGTGGTAATTACAAGATCTATATACAGGAACAATGTTCAGATACTTACTAAGTACAGCAATGGTTGTGGTAATTACAAGATCTATATACAGGAACAATGTTCAGATACTTACTAAGGACAGCAATGGTTGTGGTAATTACAAGATCTATATACAGGAACAATGTTCAGATACTTACTAAGTACAGCAATGGTTGTGGTAATTACAAGATCTATATACAGGAACAATGTTCAGATACTTACTAAGGACAGCAATGGTTGTGGTAATTACAAGATCTATATACAGGAACAATGTTCAGATACTTACTAAGGACAGCAATGGTTGTGGTAATTACAAGATCTATATACAGGAACTGCATGTCACCAAGGTTTACACCATACTACAAACAAAAAATACATAAAATCTATACCTAGTTTTTGACATTCCAAAATATAAAGTTTTTAAACTATATACAAAAGATCAAAACAATGACCAAACAATAAACCATTAACAAGAGCACAGCTGATTTTTATTAGGGCAATTAGCCAATTACCAATTTTGACAGAAACTCTATGTTAAAAAGGGACATAACTCCAGAAATATACCCATCTGATTTATGCTCCTTGTCAAATAGCTGCAGATCCTTGTGATAAGCAAGCATTCCAAGTTTCATGATGATTACTTTTGAAATGTTTAAATAATGAATGTGCTAAATTTAAGTTTTGGTACAACAACGGTGGTACAGTGATCCTTATCACTTTATTCTTTTCCCCCTGAACAGATAAGCTTAATATTCCTGAATAAAACTCACAGATATTATGTGTTATATGTTTAAATAAGACAATTTGTCACCTTAGTGCATTAATGGGTTAAAGGATTAACACCTACAATATTATATAAAGAGTTAATCTGTTATTGCACTAAGGTGATGAATTATTAAATATCATAAGTGTAACATTAATAAGTTGGGGTTTTTTAAAACTGAATCTCTCACTTTTTTAAATTAATTTTATTGGCAATAATAATAAATCTAGAGAGCTTAAGATGAAAGTTTGGAATTTAAAGAAAATTCTATAAATATACTTACAGTGTAAAGAATCATCACAGATATAAACTGTATAAAACTGTACAAGGCCATGTATTTAAAACATCCAAACGACGTTACCAAAGCGCCCCTGCCTTCCCTAGTATAATAAATTAAAATATCAAACACACAGTTTACATACTGTTGTAATACATGTATTGTACTTGTCTTTCTCAATGCTTAGCAAAAACAAATCAAACATTATTATTAAACATTATTTACTTAAAGCTTTACTGTTAACATATTACTATATAATGTGGTACTTTTGTGCATCTATTCAATTAAGAAGAACCAAACACCTGCTATAAGCTAGCTTGACAGCTACATAGTATTATACAATTTGCCCATTAATAAGTCACTCATTTTTAATACTGAGTAACACACGTGTTTGATTGGTCAAGAATGTTTCCTTGTAATACACATATCTCATTAGTGTGACCAAATATTTTATATGTGTTTACTTCATATTATAACACATGGGTCATAAACATAGTTTCGCACAGCACATATCCTATTAGTAACAACATATGTTACATGTGTTTACACATGGGTCATAAAACAGTCTTGTATTAACATACCTCATTAAAGTGACTACACATTCTATATGGTTGACTCTAGATGTGAAGGGAGCCGCTACAGATGCCTCGGCCTCAGACAAAGATATCCCAGCATGAGCCGCCTTTAATGCCTCACAATCATTAGCCCCATCTCCACACATACCTACTATATACCTGTATACAGAAAAAGTTAATATTTACATCAGTGAGTTGTGATAGTGACAAATATGGTAGCAATTTAAACTTTCTGCACTGATCTCAATGTTGAATTACCTAAAGTTTTAATTTTCAAAACTTTTGTTTTATGGTTGCACCAACACTTTAAAGGTCATAATATAAAGACTTTCCAGCTTTTACTGGTGGAGGGTTATCTCAGGTGCCACTCCATGCATTTATAATTCCAGGCACAAACAGAAGCACCTGAGTAGAACCTCTAATGTTTCAAAGCTAGCTGGAAACTTCCTCACATTAAAGAACCCAAGTCCCTGGCTGGACTCCAACCCATGGAGGTAAGGGGCTAGTGGTTTGAAGTCAACGACCTTAACCACTTGGCAGTATCAAAATTTTAATTTAAAGCATTAGATAAGCAGAGTATACAAAAGCAACAATTTGAAAACTACTATTTAACAATGCATGAAAAAGTTATCACGATGTCAAGGGGCAAGTGCTTTGAAGGCAGTGAATTTAACGACTCAGCCACAGACTAAGTCCCCTAAAACAAGGCTATGTGTTAATTTACTTTACCCTAATTCCTGCTGTTTTTGTATAAGCTGGCATTTCTGGTCAGGTAACATACGAGCGAATATTGTTCCCTGTACACATATCTTTGGTAACAGATCGGGAAAATATTTCTCTATGACGGAAAATGATTTCCCTGATACAGCAAGATGTGTCTGCACTTCATCTATCTGAACCCGAGAAGTCACCTAAAAAAAAACATAACAATAATAAGTTAATAACCAATTAACACAATTGTTACAAGCTAAATTTAGACAAGTTTGTCTATATATTTTTCAATTTTGCTGCATTTTTTATACCATTTTTCTGAGCAAAAATAGCATTTTCACAGACTACGTATTAAAATTCTGAATTATGTGCTGAAAAGTCACCTGAAAAAAAAAATGTTTATCATACACAATAATAACATGTTAATAACAGTACTGAGGTGACAAAATAGTAATGCAAAACTGTAGATAAATATTCAACTTTATTCAAAACTCATCTTTCAAATTGAAATAGTTCTCATTTCCATTTTAAGATGGTTACTGTAAATATATTGCTTCTTAAAAATATCTTTGACAAAATAGTTTTAAAAAATCAATAACAAATGCTGCATCTTAATTCATGTTTGTTTGTTTGTTTGTTTTGGGTTTTACGTCACATCAACACAGTGTAGGTCATATCGCGACGTTCCAGCTTTACTGGTGGAGGAAGACCTCAGGTGCATTATTTCAGACACAAACGGGCAACTGAGTAGAACCACCGACGTTCTGTAAGCTAGCTGGATAGCTTCCTCACATGAAAGAATCCAAAGTCCCTGTCGGGATTCGAACCCACAGCGGTGAGGGGCAAGTGATTTGAAGTCAACGACCTTAACCACTCGGCCACGGACGCCCCCTGAATTCATGTAATATATACAGTAAACATAATTATATAACCGGTATAACAATATTTGAGCAGTGCCATGACAAAAACAACAGAGTGCATTTGTGACCAGCATGGATCCAGACCAGCCTGCACATCCACGCAGTCTGATCAGGATCCATGCTGTTCACTAACAAACCATATTACAAGTAGAGAAACAGATATAGTAAACATCATGGATCCTGATCAGTCAGCACAGATGTGCAGTCTGCAGTCACAAACGCACTTTGTTGGTTTTGTCACGATGCAGCTCATTTGATTCCAAGTCATAATATCAACCTCAGTGTGAAAAGTGAAAATATTTTGTCTTTAATCTTTTACCAGACTTGTCCAGCTTTCATATTGGACTAGTCCATTATACAAATTGAGGTATCAATATCAAATAAATCTTACAGCCATGGCTAATATATGAGTACATGTATGTATTTCATTCATTAATAATGAATGTTGATTGATATAATGATAATAATACATGTGTGTGTATTAGTAATGTATTGAGAGTTAATTTATGGCAAGTGCTTTAAACATACAAACTAACAACACAACTCATAAAACAGTGCACTCAAAACTATGCAATAACTTCATCAATCCATGAATTTTTCCAAATCAATACGTTTTTTAACCCAGAGACATTCTAGAGAAGGCCGGGAGAAGTCAAATTTGTAAAATCCACAACAGTGAAGAACACCAAAAGAATACTGACAGAAAAATACCATAATATTACTCTCAGGAACAAGATTCGCACCAAACAGTATTTACCGCTCAATTTACAGAGAGAAAATAACACCCTATCTTAGCCAGTAAACATGCAGTTAGTACAGAAACTTGAGAAAGTTTTGTGAGAGACAGACTCTGAACAAAAGAAATTGACAAAGGATGTCTTATTGAACAATTCATTTATTAAAGACTCCTAGTAAGTCCTTGGATTCTTTAATTGCTGGCAACAAATAGGCTTTGATTAATTTAACCCTTAACACAATAAATGTCTAACATCAATCTTTCAATCTGGACGAGGTCATTCATAACTTTCAGAGACAATTTTGATATGGACTGACTGAACAGTGTGAACCATTCTGACTGTGATAATCAGATCCTGAACTACTCTGGTTGCATTTGGTAGCTTCAGTTGCTGCCAACAGAGTAGCTAAGTTTATAGTCAGCAAGCCAACTTGATGTTTCTAATTTTAAATTGTTCACTGAGAATTTTTGTTTGGTTTTACAAAATACAGTGACATTATCCAGACAAGAATTACCTCTGAGCCAACAGAACATTAATCCAGGCAAACCTGCATATGTAATACAGTATTTATAACTGAATCCACCTACAATTCCTGGAAAACATAACCCTTCAGTTTTTATGTTACATGTATTTGTTTAAACTTGATTGTGAATAAAGCATGTAACATACTAGTAATATAATCACTCTTATGTCTGCTATCTGGAGAACTCGACGTTACTGGTGTAATATAAGGAAACATGGTTGCGACTACAGGAGGATTTAAACCTACTATTGCTCAGTAATAAGGCATATATTACTGGTGTTTATTATAAGGAGACATGGTTGTGACCAGATGAAGATTTTAAACTATTGTCACTCGGTTATGAGACACTAGGTTGCCAATTAAATGTACTTTATTGAGCATTAAAATAACTAACTTTGTCTTTAAATATTTTATATTCCAGATTAAAAGAACTTAATAAACTGTCCAAAACACTTCAAATAGAGGCAAGTTTGAAGAGTATTAGTAACGTTGAAAATCATCATAAATTTGAAATTTTAGAAAAGGAGTACAACTACATTGTGATCAAGATCTCTCTCACTGAGACTCTCTCTGTTTAAATACTGAATAAAGCAAGAGTTCAAAAACTCTTACGAACAATTTTTAAAGCAGAAAACTCAAACAAGATGTGGACAATATTATAACAAATATTTTTAGTACTAAACATTTATGCAGCAATACAGAAGTTAGATTGCAATTTGTTAATGCTTGATTATATAATTTATTGCCATTATATAATATATAAAATAGTATTAAAGTATGGTGTAAGAATATTATTATAACAAAGAAATGCTCTCCTTATTTGGAGGAAGAGTAATAACAAAAGATTTACTGGTTATAACAGCATAGTGCTCATAATATTGGGTAAAAGAAAATGTAAGAAAGTTCCTCCTGACTGCATTAATCAAGGTGGATATCTAGATAGAATAACTAATTTTAAGGTTGAAATCTGTACAGAATCATCATCAATTCAAGGTGAATATCTGGATAAAATTGCCAATTTTAGGTGGATATCTGTATAGAATCACTAATTTTAAGGTGGATTTATGGACAGAATTGCCAATTTAAGTTGGATTCTCGGATAGAATCACCAACTCAAGGTTGATATCTGGATAGAATCACTGGCAAATTGTTGTCCTAGTCAGAAATATTTTAGCATTCCAGGTGGTTATTGAAGGGCAAATAATTGAGATGGTCAACAAATTGTACAGGATTTTTAAAGATGCTCAACTAACTGCTATTTTAATAAGCAAATACATTTTGACTTAACATTCACAGGAGTCTTATCATGCTGTTGTTGTTGTTATTTTCATTGAAAATATTTATTCTGTATGGTCAAATAATCCCTCGAGCATTTCAATTAGGATACAGACAGAAATATTAGATAATAAGTCTAATTAATATGTTCATTATGAACAAAATAAGCCAGAGGTAAGAAGCTTTCTACTTCACACCGTGAGTTATGTCCCCTTCTGCAAACAGAAAGCAACCAGTCCAGTTTTAATGAATGTTCAATTGTTAGATAATTATAAAAGTACCATTAACATTTAAACATGTTCAAAAGGAGTAATTTTATTATCTCAAGTGTAAAAAATATCAAAAAATATTTACAGCACTGATTTAAATTGCAGCAAAAGCTCATTAGGAATGTTCAAAAAACAAATTGCTTATTTTGTGGCTTAATTTGCATTTTCCTAGCTTCATTTACATATCTTTAACCTAATTTGCATATTCATCACATGAATTGCATATGCATAAGGTTATTTCAGCATGCATAAGGGTCATTTGAATGGTAATTTGCCATCATGTAATGAATACTTCATAATTAAAATTTTGAAAATATAATTATGGAACATCATCAGATTTCTGAATGACAAATCTTTTTATCTTTTATAAATTAGAAGAAAGAAATATGAAAAAGTAAGCTCCACCCACCCAACCTCTCAACTCTCACTCCAACCCCTCCCCCAACCACAAACAAACAACAAAAACAGAAAGAAGAAAAAAATCAGAAAAAAGAAAACCAGAGAAACTTGAATAACTTCAAAGAACACTCAGCGAGATTTGAGTATAACCAGACTGGTTGTATCTGTTGCAACTAGAGAACAACAAACATAGAACAAACCTGTTTTGCTGCATGGTATTTATAACCCTTAAAATCTGTTGAGAACTGTAAACCAACATTGTAACATTAGCAACAATTTATTATCATACATGAAAATACAGTATTATAACAAACCACATGGTAATTTTACATTTTCATTTAATAATATAAGGGTCATTATTACAAGAGCATTTTTTAATATGGGTTATGCTGAAATTAAGGTTCTCGATTTGCACAAGACAAGCAAAGGCCAACCTTCACCTGAGGCCTTTCATCCACAAAAGTCTATTTTGATGCATGTCCCAAATCAAATTACTCTTAAAATGACCCTTCTAATATTAAAGCAACACATGTTTTATTTATATATTCAAAAGCAGACTCAGGTACTGAAATAAGTAAAGATAATGTTATATACCAAATTTGTAGGACAGAAAATTAATGTATGTAATGCAGATTGTTTTTTTTGCAGTTGCAATGTATGTGTTATTACTTCATACCATATGTGTTCTTTACTTCATATCATAAGTCACGGTTCTAAGCTTACTTCATACCCAGCTTGAACATACACGTTATCAGCTTTTGCCACCAATATAGAGCCACGCAACTTTTTTACCACATCCATGCAGTCTTGCCAGACTGTCACCAACTTCAAATTTTCAGTTTTGGATCTCCAAAAAAGATCATGGACAGTTCCAAACATGGGAGCTGGACAACTCCATTTAAGAAATTCAGAATGTTCAGAATTAAAAAAATAACACACTCACTATAAAAATAATCTTGTAATGCTAATAAAATTATTGCCCCAATATTCAATTTGTAATTCAACCCATAGCGTTTTGAATTTAAGTCAATTAGATTTTGTAAGCCTTAAATTGATAGATCCCTACTCTGGACCATTTATTTGAATAACAATAATTTAACCACAAAAATTGACATGTGCTCTTGTGTTAACAAATAGGTTGTGGTGAAATTGTTATTCAGATAATTAGAAAGGTCAGGGAATTTATGAATTTAGAACAGTTCATTTAAAGTTTTAGGTGAATTCTCTTTTGAAATACAATTATTGAGCTCAATAAGCCTATTGGTAATCAGACAGTGTGAATGTGTAGGCTGACCTGGCTCTATACTGATGACAATTTGAGGTTAAACAATTTTGGTTCCAGCAGAGTTTAGTGCACAACAATTATAATTGAAATAACATATCCAATAGTTAATACCTCACTTAGTGGCATTCAGTATATTAGACCTTCAAATAAACAATCAATTTAACAAAAGGTTTAGAACATCTAAACAATTTCACAAAAGACACTCATTTCCACAATACACTATTTTACATGGTCTCTTTTGTGTAACTAATTGTAAATTCAAGTTTGCTGAAAATCTACCTTTCCAAGATGTAAAAAAAGTAAACATACAAAGTAAGAAATTGGACATTCTTGAACGAAATATTCTGTTACATGACATATATAAAAACAAATCACAACCAAATAGAGCATTTAAAGCTTTAACATGTTGAGTAATTTTAATATAAATCCTTTAATAACTTTTCTACAGTATCGCATTTAAGTGATATATATATCTTAATATATTTACAGTTAAGTTAGAGAAAAAGCATAATGATAACATAAAGAATCAAACAAAATGAATACCTTCATCAGAGTAACTACAGTTTCACAAAATTATAACATAAAAGTAATAAAAAAAATTGAAAACCTTCCACTGATTACAATTTCACAAATTTGTAACATAAAAGAAAGAAACAGATTGGAATGATAAAGGTTAACTAGATTTCAAAATCTTAACACAGAAGGCATGCAAGTGTATGCTCTACGGACAAAAATAGCTTGACGAAAAATTTTCGCAATTTTTATAAAAACATACTCAAATTTTGTCTTTTTTCAATAAAATTTTGTCTTTTTTTCAAATTTTTTTTGTCTTCTTAATAAAAATTTGTCTTAAACATTAAATATCTTACATAAACAACAATTAAACTGTATTAATTTGGAATCAACTACCGATTTTGATGATATTGGCATCAAAGGGCAAAAACAATCATCAAAATTGATAAGATTTTTGATAATGAAGTTGTCAAATAAAAGGGAGGTAACTCACTTAAACTGTTAAATGTATCAGGCACTAAACAATGACATAATGACTAAAAATAACAGTAAGGGAGACAACTAAAAGAACTGGATATCTACATATTTCACACTACATAATGATATATAATAATATTATTAAGGTAGATATGCAGATTTGTTATACCATTGCCAGAACTTGGAAAATTAAAGTAAACAGAAATAAAAAGTTTTGCCTAGAACCTCTACTAAGGGAATAATTTACATATAGTTCATTTCTACAAAACACAGGTTTTAAATAATGGATCACAAACAGGAGATATTAAATCATTTATTTATCTATCTATCTATGAAATTAAAAAAAATTCACAATGGATATAGTAGACTGGCAATTTAAAAAAAAAATAACATCTGCATAGAAACCAGAATGAGATGAGCTAAAAATAGATTTGTCACCTGCAGAAACCAAAAAGTGAAGAATAGAAGCTGACCCCAAGGTTATAAAACCTTTTCCTTAGTTCAAGCTTCAATCTCAGGATTTCCATTGATCAATTCACATTCTGTGCCCTGTTTCTGACCAATCAAATACCTGAGATCTTAGTTTGAGATTAGAATATTTCTTTATAACCTGGCTCCCAGGCCAGCCTGCACACTTATGCAATCTGATGAGACTTTAGTCTTAGTGTCTCACTTTTTATTTTTTCTATGTATCCCTTAAATTGATAATGGAAAGTTCCATAAATGGTAACTGGACAAATCCATTTAAACTTGATAAGGGTTAATTATATACTGACTTCTATTTAGGCAGTATCTAACAAAGCATTATCCCAACATGTTTGAACTTGAATTAATTCTAAGCAAGCACTCCAAAGTTAACAGTAATGCAAATAATGATTTAGAAAACAGAATAAAAACGAAGAAAACTGCATTAAGTAATTACTGTTATTACTTATAAAGTAATCACTGTATCAAACTAGAATAGCAAAGTCTACTGTATACATGTACATGAACTTTTTTTTATAATAAATCCCACAAGTTTTTTTTTATCCCACAGCAATATTTGACATCTTTAGAGATAGGATGCCTTCACTGACACATTTATAATCTGACCATTACTGCAAATTCATTATTTTTCACAGGGACACTCAATTTTCATGGTTTTAAGATCAAAGATCTGTTGTTCATTGAATAGGACAAAATAAAGTTTTATGCAATTAATCCAGCATGACAATATTAATGCCATGTCCTTATCAATTGGGCAATATCAAATATATGTCATTAATCAGATAAGACAATATCATGGATAAGGCATTTATCCAGTAGGACAATATCAAGAATACGTCATAATTATACCAAGAAGGATTCAAGGCTATGTAATACACCAGTAGGACAATATAAAGGCTATGTTATTCAACAAATAGAATAATTATCATATAGCATACACCAAGTAGGACAATATCAAGGATATTCCATACATATATGTACAGAAGACAACATAAAGGCTATGTCATTCATCCTGTAGGACAATATCAAGGATATGCCTTTAATCCAGTAGGACAATATCAAGGATATGCCATTAGTCCAGTAGGACAACATCAAGGATATGCCACACATATATGTACAGTAACACAACATAAAGGCCATGTCATTCATCCAATAAGATAATATCAAGGATTTACTGATTCATCTGATATACCATATGACAATCATTAAACCAATTGGACAATTATCAAAGACATGTGGTACAAAATTAAGGATATACCTAATACACACATAAAGTAATATCAAGGATAATATTATGTCATTTACACATTTAAAGGACAGGGGGATATCAAGAACATGCCTCTCCAGTATGATTTTCTAACAAAATCTCTATCAAGGATACAAAAAGTTGAATACATTTGGTTTGCACAATTTAAATTATGATCTAGGTATCAGAAACTTAGAGAGAACTAGAAATGTGTCATCATGCCACGGATGCCCCCGCATGCAGCCAAAATTTCAGATGGTGCATTAATTATTTTTTTCATTTTAAGTTCAAAGCCCTTAAAACTTTTCAATGTTAACACAAACCATTTCCATACAATGTTCAAGGCACTGAAATTATTCAGTCTTAACCTTTTAGAAATAGCATATTGCATATTTGCAGCCAAAATAATGGCTAAAAGAATGAGTGGTGAAACTGAAAGTTCAAAATTTTTCCAACATTCAGGAAAGATAAGTTTGTCTAAAATCATTGAACCATGACCATATTCAAACTTAAACTGCTTATTCCTAAGATGTATCTATATTATTTTCAAAGTGAAAGAGACAAACTCTGCCAAAAAATCATCAAACCATGACCAAATTCCAACTTGACCTGCCCATTCCTTTGACATATCCATATGTCAAATTAAAGTTGAATATGTGACACTGTTGGGTAGATAATGAACAGAAACTGTAAATTTCATATTATTTTCAAAGTGAAAGGGGCATTACTCTGCCAAAAATCATTGAACCATGACCAAATTTGAACTTGACCTGAGCATTCCAAAAACATATCCATATGTCAAATTTGAGTTGAATGTGTTGTACCATTGGGAAGATAATAAACGGAAACTGAAAATTTCATATTACTTTCAAAGTGAAAGGGGCATAACTCTGCCAAAAATCATTGAACCATGACCAAATTTGAAGTTGACCTGAGCATTCCAAAAACATTTCCATATGTCAAATTTGAGTTGAATGTGTTGTACCATTGGGAAGATAATAAACGGAAACTGAAAATTTCATATTACTTTCAAAGTGAAAGGGGCATAACTCTGCCAAAAATCATTGAACCATGACCAAATTTGAACTTGACCTGCGCATTCCTTTGACGCATCCATATGTCACGTTTGAGTTGAATGTGTTGTACCTTGAGGGAGATAATGAATGGAAACTGAAAATTTCATATTATTTTCAAAGTAAAAGGGGCATAACTCTGCCAAAAATCATCGAACCATGACCAAATTCGAACTTGACCTGTATTTTTTCATGACATATCAATATGTCAAGTTTGAGTTGATTGTGTTGTACCATTGGGGAGATAATGAACGGAAACTGAAAATTTCATATTTTTTTCAAAGTAAAAGGGGCATAACTCTGCCAAAAATCATTGAACCATAACCAAATTCGAACTTGACCTGTATTTTCTTATGACATATCCATATGTCAAGTTTGAATTGAATGTGTCCAACCGTTCTTAAGATAATGAACGGAAACTGAAATTTCATATTATTTTTAAAGTAAAAGGGGCATAACTCTGCCAAAAATCATCGAACCATGACCAAATTCGAACTTGACCTGTATTTTCTCATGACATATCCATATGTCAAATTTGAGTTGAATATGCCCAACCGTTCTTAAGATAATGAACGGAAACTGATGATGACGGAATGACAGAATGACGGAAGGACGGAAGGACGGAAGGACGGAAGGACGGAAGGACGGAAGGACGGAAGGACGGAATGACGGAACAGGGTAACACTATATGCCCCGGCCATTACATGGCGGGGGCATAAAAAATAGGTGGTTTCTAATAAAGATAACTTAGTAATGTGTCATTATAAAACAGGCATTCTATCTCATGATAATGTCATCACCTTTGGTTTTATTGGTAAGTCCTGTATGTTATAAAAGAGACATAGACAGTAAAAGGAAAGCATGAAGTTGTTAAGGAGTACAAAACTCAAAAGTAGAAAACATAGCTATAATTTCTACATGCCAATTGTGATCTGATTTTTCCTTTTTATCCTCTCATGTGCAATTTTATATCCCTTTCCCTGTTTGACCTCCCCCCCTTTACCCCTTTCACAATACCACATATTCATGATGAAATGTTATGCATCAATAAACTCATAAAATAAAGCATATTTCACTAGCTATCACGTCTGCAAATAACCACCAAATTACAGACAAAAGAATTCCCTCTAATGTTGGATATAAATCCCTCCCATACTGGATAGGTACATAAACAAATCCCTCCCATACTGGATATTTACATTTACAAATCCCTCCCATATTGGATAGGTACAAAAACAAATCCTTCCATATTGGATAGGTTCATAAACCAATCCCTCCTATATTGGATATTTACATAAACAAATCCTCCCATATTGGATAGGTTCATAAACAAATCCCTCCAATATTGGATAAGTACATAAATAAATCCCTCCAATATTGGATAGGTATATAAACAAATCCCTCCAATATTGGATAAGTACATAAACAAATCCCTCCCATATTGGATAGGTTCATAAACAAATCCCTCCAATATTGGATAAGTACATAAATAAATCCCTCCAATATTGGATAGGTATATAAACAAATCCCTATCATATTGGATAAGTACATAAACAAATCCCTCCCATATTGGATAAGTACATAAGCCAATCCCTCCCATATCAGATAGGTGCATAAACAAATCCTTCCATATTGAATAAATACATAAACAAATCCCTACCATATTGGAAAGACACATAAAAAAATCCTTACCATATTGGATAGGCACATAAACAAATCCTTCCTTTATTGGATTGGAACATAAACAAATTCCTCCCATATTGGATAGGTACATAAACAAATTCTTCCCATATTGGATAGGTACATAAACAAATCCCTCCCATATTTTTGTACACAGTCATATACAGTGATAGCACAACTGTTGTTCACAGTCATATACAGTGACTTAAAAGTTGATAAACCTACTGAAAGAGGCCAATGGACCCTTATATAACACAACTACAAGGAATATCATCAAATCAGAACTGGCATGCAGACAATACAAGTGCGACACTAACCTTCTCATACAAGGAAGATGTTAAAAATGGTGTTGTGTCCTGAAACATTATTCATCTATTATTCATTTGCTCTTATTATCTTATTATTAATCCTTGATTATCTTATACATGTAATAAATTTCACCAAAGGAGCATGGCATTTTATCAATAATTATCCCAATAGTTCAATTAGCTATCATAGACCATAGTTATACAGACAACAAACTGGCAGAAGTTTTTTCCTGCTCTTTAATGATTTGAGACTGAAATAAGCGGCCACTGACTGCGTCAAAAAAGTGGTTGCCTAAATGCAGAGTATTTCGAACATGATATTTGAGAATGATTTCAATTTGGGATGTTCAGAATATGTGCTACTTAAGGTAGGTGGCCTATATAAAAAGGTAGTGTAAATGAGCCGTATATCTTGTTTTTATACACATTTTTTTTATTTTATGTGTAACAGATGTATGAAAGGTAATTTAACAGTGTGGCTAATTATTGATAAATTATCAGGTCCCTTTGGCTCTATACACATTACAATGCATTATTTCAGTACATGTATATTATACAGTTATTGTATGATTGCCCGGTCAATATTGCAGTGTATTGACCTGGACATTGTGATATTCACCAAGGACAAAATAAGTTTATATTATCTTAATACACAGCTTCCATGGCTTCTGTTTATATTATCATTAATGAAATAATTTCTTTTTTCTTTCACAAAGTAATGCTACGGTTTTATACATAACTTATATACATTTTTTAAGACAATAATTGGCTGTGAATAAAATCATGCCTACTAACATGCCCAACTGATATCCGACTATGCTCTTATAATACAGTTCTACCAGCGGCCAAAACTTTTTATTTTGATACTGAAATCCTAACTGTCACCGTTCATTCAAAATTCGACAATCCCAAATGCTTAAAATCATCAAGACCTCTACATGAATCTCTGAATTATATTTTGGAATTTTATTTGTTCTTTTTTGCTAGCTGAAAAAAAAGACCCATGAAAATAAACATGTACATGAAAATCTCCCCACACAGTAACTCAATAAGGCTTACAAATTTCTTGTATAATGTCACATAATTAGTAGCACAAAATAACAGCAAAAAGAATATACACATGGCTAGAAAATATCAGTAAGAATCGTTAGAATTAATTAAGAAATGGAAGTAAAAGAGAAGAAGTATGTAAGTAATATTATCACATACCCCTACCGATTTTGTAACTGCACAAGATTTACGTTTGAACTCGCGCTAAATGTTACACTACAGGCGGATCAATGAAAAACTGCTTTTTATGTACTATAAACAGTCTTTTTTGGGGGGTATGTGATTAATAGAATATTATATTCGTGTAGATTCACTATTAAATTTATTGAACTTGTTGAGTAAAATACTATCATGCTTGCAGAATGTAATTTTAATCATCATGTCCAATAAGTTAAGTATCAATTTACCTACACTAATTCAGTATACACTATTTCTAAAATGCTGCTGACTTGTAGAACAAACTTGCCCTTCTTTAACCTTGTTACTGCTGTAATCTATAAACCTTTCACTTGTAGAAAACTTATTATTAAATTCATTAGCTTATTAGTAAATTAATTAGCCTTTACCACAAGTGTACAGCCTGGCCAAGCCCTATGATGTTGGTAGTACTAAATTTTGTATATTTATATCAAAAGCTCTTAAATTTTGAATTGATCTATTACACAAATTCAGCAGAGTTAACAACCCTCTTGTCTGTTTCTGTTACACAATTGTCAGCAGTTAAAAGGTTAAACAAATTGCACAAAGAAACGATTTCATAAATTTAGTGTTGGTAGACCTACTTCTCTAACAGACCAAATCAGCTTATCCGTTATCTACTTACATGTGGGTACAAGAAAATCATTATATATGAATCCAAATTAAAAACAACGGTTATATTTCAAATGGTATACCTAGGGAGAAAACATTTTCTATTGTTATTTTTTCTGATTTAATAATGAACTGTTTTTGCTTCTTTACATGCATCGTTAAAAGCAAAGACAAACTGATAATCACAGAATTGAGAAAAGAAATGTAGCAGACAATAACATGGAAAAGGAAGAAATTTTTTTTAATTTTTCTTCAAAAAGGTAAGATAATAAAGAAATTTCCAACCATGTACTAATATATGTCAGGTAACAAAATATAGGGCAAGAACATGTAAGCAAGGAAGCAGATGAAATTTCAATAGACTTCTCTCCGGAATTAAGAATATTTTGGGTTTTTCTCAGCTAATCTGAGGGTGCAAACAAACTTTTATAGTTATAGCTTCGAGAATAAGCACAACAAGTTGACTAATCTATTGTGACCTGTAGGGCACCATGAAAGTATAATTGTAAAAGTTTGTACCAGGAAATTAGCTTGGAAAAACCCACATTTATCGAGTTCCGGATAACATCTATTTTAAAGGTAGATTTACAGCATTTCCTTCGAAACTAATCATACCTATCAAAACATTATCTAGCATATTGTTTATTGTATAGATAATATTATAATCAACAGAAAAAAGCAGGGAAACAAAAGCTGTAAATACATCTAATAACATGCATGTAATATATAAGATAACGCAAAAGTGGTCACAGGCATTTTGTACCTTAACCTGCTGAACTTGTCTAATGGACTTTACCTACATTGAATTCAGAATAGTCTATTTAAAGTTTAAAGGGATTTACATTTTAAAAATACCTAAGCTGAGCTACCAGCAGTATAGAACCTGGTCAGACACTATCAGATGTGTAGGCTGGCCTGGCTCTATACTGGTAGCAAAGACTAATCACTTTCAGTTCCAGCAGGTTAAAGGTTAAGGAAAAATAAAAGGGAACAGTGAACCAGACAATGGGTGTTTTGTTGTTAATAGCAAGTCAAAAAAACATGTAAACAATAGCACTGCACTTGATGTTAACACATTCAAAGTTAAAAAGGGGCATAAATCCAAAAACATTGCTTTAAGAATTATGAACTAAGCCTAACAATGCACCTTGTCATGATAAGCAAGTATTCAAAGTTTCATATTGATAACTTTAAAAATGTTTTGAAAAAAATTATAACATAAATAATATCCAGTTCAAGGCAATAGTGTTACATAAATGTTAACAAGTCCATGCATTTGTGTGATAAGAATGATAGACAGTCCAGGCAAGTGTCACATGAATGATAACCAGTCCTGGTAGCTTGTTACCTGAGTGATAACTAGTCAAGGCAACTTGTTACCCAAGTAATAGCCAGTCAAGGCATCTCTTTATCCAAGTGATAACCAGTCAAGGCAACTTGTGACTTAAGTTTAAACCCGTCAAAGCAACATGTTACCTGAGTGATAACCAGTCAAGGCAACTTGTTACCCAAGTAATAGCCAGTCAAGGCATCTTGTTACCCAAGTGATAACCAGTCAAGGCAACTTGTTACTCAAGTTTAAACCCGTCAAAGCAACATGTTACCTGAGTGATAACCAGTCAAGGCAACTTGTTACCCAAGTAATAGCCAGTCAAGGCATCTTGTTACCCAAGTGATAACCAGTCAAGGCAACTTGTTACTTAAGTTTAAACCTGTCAAAGCAACATGTTACCTGAGTGATGACCAGTCAAGTCATCTTGTTACTGGAGTGATAACCAGTCAAGGCAACTAGTTATCTGAGTGATAACCAGTCAAAGCAACTTGTTACTTACGTTAAAACATGTCTAGGCAACTTGTTATCCAAGTGATAACCAGTCAAAGCAAGTCAAGTCAACATAATTAAAAGACAGAAAACCAGTCCAGGCAAAAGGTTGTATAATTTAAAGCTTTAATATTTATGCCAAAAGAATCATGGGTATCAGCATGCATGCAAACATAAATTTGTGTAAAGCATGTTTAATTCAAACATTCATTCTAAGATCTTGACATGCTTTTTCTTGAATATGCTATTTTTTCCCAATTCCAACAATTCAATGTCCCACATTGATTCAAATGGCTTACTTCATCTACCATTTCATTTTTTTTAAATCCTAAGCCCCTCAAAAATAAAATTAGCTGCAACTTGTTTATGTTTTGCGAGATTCTATTAATTTTTACTATTTATTGTAAATTAAGGATATATCTGGGCCACATTAACAGCCAATGTCTTTCTACATATGGAAATGATAACAAAATTGGGAACCTATCATAAGACATTCACTATCAGATAATGATTACCATAACTTTTTTTTTCCTTTTTTTTTTTATTTTTTTTTTATTTTTAAAGCTGTATATGCCTTATAATATGAGAAATCTTTACAACTATCATTAGTTTGAAAGTTTCCAATGTTCTGTCAATTGAGAAAAAGCCTATATTAAGCCTCTATATCAAGCATAAATAAAATCACTGCAAAGCAATATCTTTCATTTCTCAACTTTTGTTTCCCCATTAAAAAATGTGATCAATTTCAATTTATGATTCCGGTACATTTTTTTTTCCTCTAATCTATCAGTGAATAATTAAAAATAAGTAAAAATTTCATAAATAGTTTTCTGGAGTGTAGTTATAACTCACCTCACTATCATAATCGGATGTCTCCGGACTTTCCTCTACATTCATTTCTGATAGTTCCCATTCAATTCTCGCCTGATCATTGCTGCTCTCTGGTTTATGCGCATCGACTATCACAACACGGTCCCTGGATCCAACCATCCCACAGTTACGTGCTACACTTACTGCTGTGGTGATCATATCACCTGCGTAAAATAAAACTCATGTTTGATGTCAATTATATTTGAAACAATGTATGCGGAGTAACTCATTTTGGACTAAGGTTTGGCAATCAGGTATAAAAAGCTGGAAAATGATATTTTAACATAGTGGCTTGCTTATGTCACAACTTTTACCTATTTTTTGCAGGTATAAAACTCAAATTGAAACAAAAAGTTTTCCTACGTTAAACAGCGTGGACAGTCAAGTGCATTAATTACACAAATTATGCACAGCATAAAAAAGAAATGCTCACACATCATCTACATATATATTGGCCTCGGTGATCTTATTACTACTTATTTGAATGCCAACCATGCATTTTTCTAGAAAAACACTCTCAAAATTGATATCCCTTTCCAAATCATATTTAAAATCAAATCAGCTTTCTGAATCAAATCATAGAGCTTTCCGAATCAAATCAAAACAGCTTACCAAATCAAATCATATCAGCTTTCCAAATAAAATAATATGAGCTTTCCAAATCATATATCAGCTTTCCAAATCAAATCACATCAGCATTTCAAATCATATCAGCTTTCCAAATCAAATCAGCTTTTCCAAATCATACCACCTTTCCAAATCATATAAGCTTTCCAAATCAGACCAGGTTTTCACATCATATTAGGTTTCCAAATCATATCAGTTTTCCAAATCATATCAGCTTTCCGAATCATATCAGCTTTTCAAATCACATCAGCATTTCAAATCATATTAGCTTTCCAAATCGTATTAGCTTTCCAACTCATATCAGCTTTCCAAATCATAGTCATATATTAGCTTTCGAATCAAATCAGCTTTTCAAATCATACAAGCTAATATCATGACAACAAATTGCTGGAATAACTTACTGGCTGCATAAAAAAAGATTTTACTTTAAAAAGACTAACCAGTAATCATGACACATCTGAGGTTGGCAGCAAGCAAAGTTTTTATCACAGGTTTAGTTTCCTTCTTTAGTTTATTCTGCATCACAATCAGGCCTAGAAATGTCATATCACATTCTACTTTGTCCCTGTAAATAGAAATTACATGTTATAGTATATAGGTACCTAGGCCAGGCCTTTAAAGCAGCACGCTTCAAGATTCATGCCAATTTTCATGAAAACATCATGCTAAATTATCTAAATGGACATGTCTATCTTTCAATATTGACAATACCATTCATCATTTTAGGGGAAATTTTCAAATACCCGGTAAGTATTAACTGAATTGCAAACAGTGCAGACCATGATCAGATGGCTCAGATGCTGGCTGATCTTTGTCTGCATTGGTCGCATGGGGAGATTCAGTCGCTGCAAGCAGGCTAAAGGTTAAAAGTTAACTATTGTGAAGGTAACAAAGAAAGGTACTTACAACCCATGTAAATACCAATACAGGTTAAAATATGCAAAAATAGACCTTCTTGTGTTAGTCATGCCTATTGTCCCTTTAAAATATGAACCTTATGATACATTATAGTTTGTCCCTATAAATAGAAATGCCATGTCACGTGGTACTGGTATATTGTCCCTTAAAATGTTACATTTTACTAATACTTTGTCCCTCTAAACAGAAATGCCACAGCATATTTTACACCATGAATAATAGGATATTGAACTTTCTTCCTGTAACAAGAATCACTTTCTAATTTGTACCAATATAATCACACAATTACTATTATCACATTTTGTCCTTGTACAAAATTACAGTCACATAAAATAATACTTAGTCATTCGTTTTTGAAAAGAAACATCATTTTCACTTACCTAGGGATTCTTTGGGCCTGATGCCAGGTAATTTTGGGATCCAAAGACCGTGAAGCAAGTCCTATAACTCTGAGACCTTGAACAGCATACTGTCTTAGCACCCCATCAATGTCTTCAGGAACTGTAGATATATTATATCAAGGATTAACTATTGTAAGAGTATCTCAAAAGATTAAAATATTTCAACAATCAAGAGCCATAACTCAAACAGTTAAACTCTTAGCAGCTGTTTACCTAAACAGAGGGTTTGACACTGATACAGAAAAAATGACAGGGGAATCGTTGGTTTGAGCACTTCAACTGTCATGATCATGTTTTTATATAACACAAGTAGTGAGTACTGGTGAATTCCAGAAAGCAGACTCTAGAATAGTTCAAATTTGCTTCAAACTTTCATCAGAATCAAACTAAAATAAAAATATTATATAGAATATATTTTACTTTGATAAAGTAAAAAGCTAGGAGCTTATAAACACACCCTCCAATCTGTTCCTGGAACCATCATGTACTGAGCAATGAGTGTAAAATTTCTTGCTCACAGGAACAAGGCCTCGGCCCAGACAGGTTTTTAACCCAAACAGCTTGAGACTCTTTGATTACTAGATGGACATATTGAAAATAAACTCTCACTGGTTGCCTGGTTACACACTAAACAAATAATTAAACATTCACCAGTTCTTGGAACACAGTAAAAATGGGTAGAAACTCAACCGTATCTAAATCACACATTATACAGATGGTTAAACATTCACCGGTTGCCTAGATACACACAATAAAGAGATGGTTAAACAATGCACTCACCAGTGTCTTGGTTACATAGCATACAGATTGTCTCCACTGCTCCTTTACAATATACATCCATGTGACTCTTGCCTAATGTCCGTGTTATAACACTCATACGCTTTAAACTTGACGAAAATGTAAACTGACGCACAATTCCAACTTCAAACTGTGTGGCCTATATAATAAAGGTGAGAATAGTTCTTTAATTTGTTGATGGTTTGTTTTTTTTTACCTTATTTTCATACCCATTGATAATTTAAGCTATAGGCGATTCAAAAGAAAATGTGCAGAGAATCCTTGAAGAATTTAATTAATCAGTTTTCAAATAAAATGAGGTGACTATGGACAAAATTCTGACACTGCCATGCTTCAGATGCAGGGTTTAATTGAGCCTTTCCACTTTTCCTCCCAAGTTCCATGGTGGAAAAGAGGAAAATGTACATTCCGCATACGATATACTGGACATAAATTCTTTTAAAATCCTAAAATCACGAAACAGGTCACTTAGGGTCTAGGATTTTTTCAAGGAGTAAGGGTTATTTAATGTTAGCAAAAAAATTGAGAATGGAAGAGCTCTGCAACTACAACAATACAATTCATCAGGATAGCACACAATGCTGTTTATCATATATATTTTCTTTATTATAAAATGAATAAAAAAAAACTGAATTTGTTTTCTATTTTCTTCATTTTGAATAGATTATGCACCAGATTGATTATTGACATGTTGTGTAACTTAAGGCGTATGAAAAGAAACATGTCAACACACATTTATTATATAATAAATGGATAGAAATAGAAAATGTAAAATACATAAAAAGTGATCCCTATACTTGTACTTAAACAGATGCAAATGTCGGTTATTTCATCAGAGGACATTTATAATAAATTATATAATAGGAGACTTACATCGCCTAAATCTTCATCTGGCATAAAAGTGTCTTTTGTAGCTGGACGTACCACAGTCGGCATGATTGTATCAAACTTACTAGTGTCTCTACCAGGCTCTTCTAGACTCTGTAAATAAACATACAAATCCTAGTCCTTAACATTTAAAAGACATAGAATCCCAGTGCAATAAAGCCCATACCCATGAGTTCAAGGAACAACATGCACTGCCATGATAATATGATACAATAAGTAATAGAAAGAGCATCGAAACACAAGGCTATCTGATTTATACCAGGGGGCTACGAGTATAAATCAGATTGTCAAGTGTTTTGATGTTCTTTCTCTTTTGTATCATAGTCAAACATAAAAACACGTTCCCTGTTGTCACAATATAAACCCCAGAAAAAAGGAACCAATAAACGAGAATCTGAATATGATATTTCTATCACTTTCCCTTTCTCTTCCGTCACAATAAGTAAAACCCAACAAAAATGAGCCAATCAATGGGCATGCTCTGGAGTGGGGGTAACTAATACGGTACCTGCACTCCAGTTAACGCACTGTGCATGTATATGTATACGATTTAACTCTGACACATTTTCAACAGAAATGTCCCCAAACTTTGATACAATAATAAGCGATACAACAACAGCTGAGAGAATTTATGTCACCCAGTAAGATGTTATTCAGAGGATTAAAAATTTAATTCCATACAGAATATCTTAAAACAAGTCTCATTATGAAAACCTGCAACACTGACATCTCATATTGTTCAACTAAAACTTTACTCATGCATACATGTGCACATATTTTACATTACAATTATTGATCTGTTTAACTTCTACGTAAAGTCAACAACATCATTTTGTACAATCAAGGCAATTCAACACCCACTTTGAACAAGAGCTGTCGGTAGGACAGCAACGCTCGACTATTCTTAGTGCTTGAAAGTTAAAATATGCTTGATAGAGTTACCTCCTCCTGTTTACAGGTTGGGGTCATGATGGTGAACAAGTGTGCAAAGTTTCAAAGCCATATGTCAATGGACTTTGAAAATATTTGAACTATTTCAAAAACTTTAACATAATTCTAAGTCGAAAAAGGGGCATAATTCTGTCAAAATGCTTGATAGAGTTACCTCCTCCTGTTTACAGGTTGGGGTCATGATGTTGAACATGTGTGCAAAGTTTCAAAGCCATATGTCAATGGACTTTGAAAATATTTGAACTATTACAAAAACTTTAACATAAATTCTAAGTCGAAAAAGGGGCATAATTCTGTCAAAATGCTTGATAGAGTTACCTCCTCCTGTCTACAGGTTGGGGTCATGATGGTGAACAAGTGTGCAAAGTTTCAAAGCCATATGTCTATGGACTTTGAAAATATTTGAACTATTACAAAAACTTTAACGTAAATTCTAAGTCGAAAAAGGGGCATAATTCTGTCAAAATGCTTGATAGAGTTACCTCCTCCTGTCTACAGGTTGGGGTCATGATGGTGAACAAGTGTGCAAAGTTTCAAAGCCATATGTCTATGGACTTTGAAAATATTTGAACTATTACAAAAACTTTAACATAAGTGGTTATGCCGACGCCGACGCTCAGGTGACTGCAATAGCTCTACTTATTCTTATCGAATAGTCGAGCTAAAAATTAATCTGATTTATTTAAATGCCCACAAAATAATTAGAAACTGGAAACTTTGCCACCTCATTATGAGTAATGCACCTTTAAACATAACATCTAAGCATATAAACTCACCCATTTTGTAGCATTAAACATAACATCTAAGCATATAAACTCACCCATTTTGTAGCATTAAACATAACATCTAAGCATATAAACTCACCCATTTTGTAGCATTAAACATAACATCTAAGCATATAAACTCACCCATTTTGTAGCATTAAACATTATCACATCCATGGGATCTCCCGAGATTTCTCCGTCAATGATTGTCAGAGAATGACACGTTGCCATGCCAACCAGAAAATCTCCTCTCTCCATCAGACTAGGATCATTAATTCCGTGTGTAAAACTGCAAACATTCTCTTATACATTAATCATGATAATCACATACAATACAAAACTACTGATTAATAATATGATGGTTCCTCATCTTTACTTGGTTGTGCCACATTAGTTGGACAAACTGCAAAATCAGGACATCGAACAGAAAACAGAAGTAAGGAAAGCAAGTATGCCAGTCATCACCGGCTCAAAATAAATTTGTTACTGTCCTCAGATTCTTTAACAACTCTGAACTATTTTCCACTCGAGCAAGTGCCGCCCTCTCCAGATATATCAGTTATAGACATTTCTGAGAGTAGTGAATGTTTTTACAAAGGCAAAGAAAATAAAATTGAAACTAGAGCATTTGCATTTTTACTATAAATCTGTACCAATAAGTTATTTGATTTACAAAAACCTTTTGTGTATGACAGTGTGCTTGACTTTAAATGTTTGAGAGAAAGAAAAGGGGCATAACTCTTTTAAAACAAAACTCAGACTTATCATGTTAGATAATGATAGAGAACAAGTGCCTGAAGTTTCAATCTATTCTCTTTAGTAGTTTTGAAGATACCAACTTGCACACAAAATCTTAACCAAATTGTGACGGAAACACCAACGCTTACTTGAAAGCAATAGCTCTCCCTGTTCTTCAAACAATCAATATAACATTAACTATTTACTACCAAATTACTCAGAAACATATTTTTACATATTCTAGATCCACTCAAATTATTAAAAACCCATTTTAAGTATTACATGTACATGTATATCATAAAATTATGCATATATAACAAACAAAACAAAACAAAACCAAAGAGTTTACTTTTTATCTTTGACTGGTATAACTTTTCCAAGGTCCAGACCATCTTCTGTTAAAGTCCCAGTCTATGAAATAAAACATAAATTTCAAAATTAACCCTGACCTACTGATTTTCTTAAGACCCATACACTTCAAAAATGCTATCATTTTTATTTCTCATAAACTTTTTAAATTTGGTATCTTGTTAGTTTCAAAAAAAAATACTCATTTACCATATGCTTAAACTTTTGCTGATTTTGTTATGTTGGCAATTGGTATAATCACAGTGAATTGGTATTTTGTATGGAAGTCAAAATACTACTTTTTTTACATTTTGTTACCTTTACAATACATAACTGTTTGTTCGATGCTACTTCTTCAGTTGTTTAACATCTAAAATGCCCTTAAACCATTATCAAAACATTATTACAACATGCAGGACATTTCCAAAGAATTAAAAGATATGGATTTCGGAGGCATAATGTGCTTTTAAATGTACTTGACCGGCTTTCATTTATGACATAGGCAAGGTGGTTGAGCTGCTAAAATTCAATTAGCTTACAGTTCCCTGTACAGTCCTCAACATGTATTCCTGCTTCCTTTTGTTATCGAGATAAAAATCAAAGCCATTCAAACATGACTGAGGTTGTTTCCAGTCTCCCTGCCTATCCTTTTTTTTTAAATAGCCAACCCTAGACTTTTTCTTTGCCTTACCGATTTTACATACATAAAATTAATAAAATTATATAAAAGAGTTATATATAAATATATGAAAGAAAATCCTACCTCTTTTGCCCTAGACCGGTAACAAAACCTTTTGTGGTCTTACCTTGTCAAAACATAGAAGGTTCAATCTGCCGCAGAAATTTATCCTTGGAGGACTGATACAGTAAATCTGTTTCTTCTTTAATCTGTTTTGTGCATACACTGTACCAACTGTCATGGCCGCCGGTAAAGCAGGGGGGACAATTATTGTAATGATGTCAAGGACACGCAGAATTATCCTTTCAGGTGATGCCTGATAAATGAAAATATATTTTTATATCTCACTTTTCTTTTGTATCAGTACATACAATTTTTTCATCAATTTTTATAAAAATATTGCTTTCATACTGTAATAGTTAGTAAAGACACTACGATATCAACTAGAACTATCGCTGAATGCGATTCATACCCCCACCAATGTCCTTGACAGAAGACCACTTGGAAAGGTGGTTAAGGGAATAACTAATGTGGCACAAATACATAAAAAGAAATTATCTCTGGTGAAAAAAAAGACTAATTGTACAGGTAATAGTATAAATATATATTATCAAATCATGTTCGAAACAGTTACAAATAACCTTTCATTTTCCCAATGTATTAAACATTTTATTTATAAGTCAATTTTTGACCTTCAAGTGTGGCCTTGACCTTAATCTGGCACAAGGGTAAGATGGGTTTTGCACATCACCCAGTTTGGTTGAACATTTGAGAAATCCTTCCATTAGTATAGAATTTATAGAGTAGACACAATATATTGGTTGTATGTAAATTTGAAGACTTAAAAAGGGGCATAACTTTGTCAAAATGCAATACAGAGTAATGAAACTTGACCTGCATATCTTATTTGCCACACCTCATATATCTTTTAAGTTTCAAGCAAATGCCTGCGCTAGTTTCAGAATTATTCAAGTACATGTTAAAATATAAGAACATTTTCTAAGTCAATTTTTGACTTTCAAGTGTGACCTTGACCTTTAGCCGGCACAAAGGTGACATGGATTCTGCACATAACCTTGTTGAGGTGAAAATTTGAGTAAAGTTTGAAGAAAATTCTTCCATTTGTATAGGATTTATAGAGCTGACACAACATATTGTCTAATATTTGATTGTATGTAAATTTGAAGACTTAAAAAGGGGCATAACTTTGGTAAAATGCAATACAGAGTTATGAAACTTGAACGAACAGCATATCAGAATTGTGACCCTTCAAAAATATTTTCAAGCAAATACCTTTTCTAGATTTAGAAATATTCAAATAAATGTTAAAATTTAAGAATATTTTCTAAGTCAATTTTTGACCTTAAAGTGTGACCTTGACCTTAAGCCAGCAAAAGAGTGACATAAGTTCTGCACATCCCCTGGTTGAGATGAACATTTGAGCCAAGATTGAAGAAAATCTTTCAATTAGTGTAGGACTTACAGAGCGGACATGACATACTGTGTAATATTAGATTGTTTGATATTTGACCTTCAATTGTGACCTTGACCTTGAGCTGACACATGGGCAACATGGATTCTGCACATCCCCTTGTTGAGGTGAATATTTGAGCCAAGTTTGAAGAAAATCTTTCAATTAGTGTAGGATTTACAGAGCGGACACAACATACTGTGTAATATTTGATTGTTTGATATTTGACCTTCAATTGTGACCTTGACCTTGAGCTGGCACATGGGCAACATGGGTTCTGCACATCCCCTTGTTGAGGTGAACATTTGAGCCAAATTTGAAGAAAATCTTTCAAGTAGTGTAGGACTTACAGAGCGGACACGACATACTGTGTAATATTTAATTGTTTGATATTTGACCTTCAATTGTGACCTTGACCTTGAGCTGACACATGGGCGACATGGGTTCTGCACATCCCCTGGTTGAGGTGAACATTTGAGCCAAGTTTGAAGAAAATCTTTCAAGTAGTGTAGGACTTACAGAGCGGACAGGACATACTGTGTAATATTTGATAGTGTTTGATATTTGACCTTCAATTGTGACCTTGACCTTGAACTGACACATGGGCAATATGGGTTCTGCACATCCCCTTGTTGAGGTGAACATTTGAGCCAAGTTTGAAGAAAATCCTTCAATTGGTATAGAAGTTATAGAGCGGACACGAAAATGGAGACGGACGGACCGACCGACCGACGGACCGACCGACGCGACAAAGCGAATCCATTATAGCCCCCCCACATTTTGTGGTGGGGGTATAATAATCCTTTCTTGCCATTACAACTATTAATAGTACACTATAGTATCTAAATAAAACACACTTTAACAGTCGTTTAGTGAAATTAGCAACTTGTGACATACTTGCCATCAACAAACAAATTAAAAGGCTATTGACCACCTGTTAATTACAGTAAAATTGTTTCTCACACCATAGCTGAAGAAACTTAATCCCAATCACGCTGACGCTTGACGTTAATATCAAGCGTCTAATAAACCAAGACAGATAATGACCTCATTTGACCAGGTGTATTTGTTTATGCCAGAGGAAAGATTCATGGGGCAATTAGGCAATAAACACATGGTGTTGGGTGGTCATTATGTTGCATGGTTGTAATACAGGTTAATGATTTAAATAGAGGATATTAAATGAGTGTAGGTTAATACTAAATTTATAGAACAAAATGAATAAAATCATATTATGCGAGCCTCTGGCAAGCATAATATTGTTTTATTCAACGAGTTCAATAAATTTAGTATTGAATCTACACGAATATAATATTCTATTTATCACATATATAAAATAAGAATGGTAAACTGTTAAAAATAGCCATTTTTCATTTACACGCCTATAATGTAACACTAACATTAGCGGGCTTTAATGCTTTGTTTGTATATAGCGCAAATGACGTCACGTCAAAGTGTTATTACACTAGTGTAATATCGCTTTTATTAAATGGCTTTATTACACTCCTGCGCCGCAATTTATGTGATAAATAAGAAATACACACAATTGTCTGACAGAAGTGGTCGCAATGCCAAATTAGAGACGAGATGTGGTCGGTATACTGACAATTTTTCTCAATGAATAAGAAGGCAAATATTTTGGGGTTTTTTTTAAAAGTGCCCTTAATAGCTGCGTGGTCCTATTTGTGGTGTGGTCATTAGGTGGTGTTCTACTGTATACTTAAGAATTTTACATAATCATTATATCCTTAAGAATTTTACATAATCTTAATATGTTAAGAATTTTACATAATCATTATATCCTTAAGAATTTTACATTATCATTATATACTTAAGAATTTTACATAATCTTAATATGTTAAGAATTTTACATTATCATTATATACTTAAGAATTTTTCATAATCTTAATATATTAAGAATTTTACATAATCCTTATATACTTAGGAATTTTAAATAATCATTATATACTTAAAAATTTTCATTTTAAAAGGTTGCAATGAAAAAACAAAAATAAAACATATCTCCATCCATTTTCATCATCATATTTACCTTAAGTCTGATATACTGAATAATGCTGTAACACATTCCAAACAGTGCCACCACAGCCAGGAACATTATAAACCTCATCGCATCCTGATAAAATTTAAAGCCGAGAGGTTTCGGAAACAAAATACCTCGTACAAGTTCTCCCTTCGCCGTGCTGAAACCTGTAAATATATATTACTGCAGTAATACTGTCCTCTGCTGTTTTGTCATTCATTTGAAAAATTCTCAGAATGTTATTAAGTTATTTTACAAATTCTTTCAGTTGTTTTATGTGGAAATTGATACTGATACAGTTATCTATCAGCCTAAAAATTTGTTCTGAGCACTTGTAAAAGTTAAATATTCATGTGTGTTAAGTAACAGAGGCATTAACTCTAACAACATCCAGCATCGCCCATAGAGTATGAATACAATTTTAACATTTATAAATTATAAAAATCTTTTATCTAATACAGATAAAACAATTAGCCACACCATGACAAAACCAACATAATGAATTTGCGACCAGCATGGATCCAGACCAGCCTGCCCATCCGCGCAGTCTGATCAAGATCCATGCTGTTTGCTTTCAGTTTCTCTACTTGTTAAATGGTTTGTAAGCAAACAGCATGGATCTTGATCAGACTGCGCGGATGCCTAGGCTGGTCTTGATCCATGCTGGTCAAAAACGCATGTTGGTTTTGTCATGGCACAGCTAATATAGTCTTCGAAGCTGAGAATAGATTAGTTTACCTGTCCTGACAACAACAGCAAGGACTTTGTACTGGCCATAATATCGTGTTTGTATAACTTTTGTGCCAGAGAAGAGTGTATGACGTTTATGCTGCTCCGGGGAATAAATCTCCTCGTCCTCACACTGATGTAGCGGAGTTTTTGTTATCGGCACACTCTCACCTATACATTGTAACATTCACATTAGTAAGTAAGTAAGTAAGTAAGTAAGTAACGACTTTATTTAACAAGGCTTACACATTCAGTTTCCCGATCTTCCATGTGGGCCTCAGCATAACATTATTACAATCAGTTTACATGTACACAACATATACACAACATATATACACAAATATTATTAAAATAGATCAATTAAATTGAAGTAATGATTGATAAAGCAAAAAATGATATGATTGTAGTCACCAATAACAGAGAAAAAGTGCAAAATGTACAGATAGGCAAAACTAACAATATTTATACTAATAAATACACCATGAAATTTCAAATGATAATTTAAGTGATATTATTATCTAATACATATAGGCTCATGAGTTATTTTAAAATATAACCAAAAAAAAAATATATATATATATTAAAATTTAAGTTTAACATTAACAGTTTGTTATGCATTTGATAAACTTATTAAATCTACACTGAGCCAAAGAGGCAATTAGCACTGAACTTTTTTAAAACACTTTATGGTACAATGAACCTATAATTTCATTTTGAAATTTTCAACTTAGCTCTTTTCGCCCCTAAGGAATCCTAAAAGTAGAATCAAAGAGCTTTAAAGTATATATCAGCAGATGTACAACACTAGAAGAATGCATTAGAAACGTACAAAAGGAAGATATAAGTAGGATAAAAGTCAGATAAGCAGAATAACAGTCAGATATGCTGGATTAAATAGATTACCTGTTAGCATGCTCTCGTTCACAATGCAAGTTCCCGCCATCAACACAGCATCACATGTCATCGTACAGCCGTGAGACGGTATCACAATAACATCTCCAGGAACTAGGTCAGTCACAGGAATGTTGTCATAGGTACCGTCCTCCCTGACTACAGACACCGCAGTAGAAGCTGTGCTCACCATGTTATGTAAGGTTACCATTTGCTAGCAATAAGAAAATGAATACACAATTTAAATTTAGCAATTTTCAACTAATGAAGGTTTAAAAAAACTAGAAATGTGTCCATAGGACACGGATGCCCCCACACACCACTGTTCTGTCAATCTTATGACTCTAGGTCAAATATTTTTTGGACTACATGTGCCACAAGTTGAAAACTAAATATCAACAAAGGGCCATAATTCTGTTAAATTTGGTCGCAGCAAAAATTTCCTTCCTTTACTTACCATCTACACATTAAGGTTGTTAATCCCTGGAAGTTTTAAGCAAAATCTGCCATTCCGGTTTAAGAGGAGTTGCGTTCACAAAATTTCTACATAGTATATAATGAAAAAATCAACAAAGGGCCATAATTCTGTAAAATTTGGTTTGCAGCAAAAATTCCTTCCTTTACTGCCATCTACACATTAAGGTTGTTCATCCCTGGAAGTTTAAGCAAAATCTGCCATCCGGTTAAGAGGAGTTGCGTTCACAAAATTTCTACATAGTATATAATGAAAAAATCAACAAAGGGCCATAATTCTGTAAAATTTGGTTGCAGCAAAAAATTCCTTCCTTTACTACCATCTACACATTAAGGTTGTTCATCCCTGTCAGTTTTAAGCAAAATCTGCCCATCCGGTTTAAGAGGAGTTGCGTTCACAAAAATTTCTACATAGTATCTAGTGAAAAAATCAAACAAAGGGCCATAATTCTGTAAAAATTTTGGTCGCAGCAAAAATTCCTTCCTTTACTACCATCTACACCTTTAGGTTGTTCATCCCTGTAAGTTTAAGCAAAATCTGCCATCCGGTTTTAAGAGGAGTTGCGTTCACAAAAATTTCTACATAGTATATAGTGAAAAATCAACAAAGGGCCATAATTCTGTAAATTTGGTCGCAGCAAAAATTCCTTCCTTTACTACCATCTACACATTAAGGTTGTTCATCCCTGTAAGTTTAAGCAAAATCTGCCATCCGGTTTAAGAAGGAGTTGCGTTCACAAAATTTCTACATAGTATATAGTGAAAAAATCAACAAAGGGCCATAATTCTGTAAAATTTGGTCGCAGCAAAAATTCCTTCCTTTACTACCATCTACACATTAAGGTTGTTCATCCCTGTAAGTTTAAGCAAAATCTGCCATCCGGTTTAAGAGGAGTTGCGTTCACAAGATTTCGGGACGTACGGACGGACGGACGGACGGACTGACGGACGGACGGACAAGTGCAACGCTATATGCTCCCACATTGTGGGGGCATAAAAAGTCTTGTTTCGGTATATGTATTTAAATCTAGGTAAGATTTCTAATATATACTAGAAGGGTTTTTTGACACAAAAACATATATCGCTCACAACTACATGTATGTATGTTACTGACCACTCCTGTGAAGTTTAGTCGAAATCCCACCAGCAGATTGGCCTGTGAAAGCTGAGCAAGATTTTTCTTCTTATAGCTCGGGCGGCCATTTCGTACAGTGAAGCAGAATGAGACGACACCAGAGGGGTGGAACAAAGAACTTAACTACATGTGTGACGCAGACACCA
This sequence comes from Ruditapes philippinarum, assembly GCF_026571515.1. Taxonomy (NCBI): domain Eukaryota; kingdom Metazoa; phylum Mollusca; class Bivalvia; order Venerida; family Veneridae; genus Ruditapes; species Ruditapes philippinarum. The sequence continues at coordinate 22,917 of NW_026851978.1, read as the reverse complement.
ACACCTAGGTGAGTTGGATAGCCCTATTGTATTAATATAACAGTTGAGCTAAAAATGACATTAAAATTGTTAGGCTACATGTAAAATACAGACTTACCCGTTTAGTTTCGTACAGTGACACTCCCATGGAAATGCAGGAGATTAGGAAAATACAGGCAGCATAGTAATAGTATTGATCCAGGGACCACAAAATGATGCTTGCAATTTGAAAAATATAGAAGGGATTCAGCACCTGAAAATGATACACTTCTTCTTATAATATATTATAATACTTCATGTTGAAACGTCTTTTTTCATTAGATAATAAAGACGTTTATATAGTTTTACAGTTTAACCCTGATTATTCCAAGAACAGGGGATTTAAAATTTACTTCGAATAATCGATGTAATTTTAGGTAATAAAAGAGCATGCAAAGCGTACTGTAATTATCACGATTGTCTTAAAACACGCATGTCAGTTGCAAAATTTTCACAAGTCTGGACAGTCAGTGAGTTAATCAGCGCCAATTAGTGATGGAAATCGGATTACATTTGTTCCAATCGATCATCGGTTCAGTCGGATGGGACATAATCGGTAACTTTCGAATAAAGTCCGCGTTAAAAAAGAAATAGGGAAGTAAACATTTCTTACCAAGGCACTTGATTATATTTAGTATCATGAACTTCATTTAGCATTTTCAAGACAGTTTTAACCTTTATAGTCATAATTTTACGAAATAGATTTTATTTTTCAATGGAAATCAAATAATTTATAATTTCACATCAAATTATATTACTATTGTTTACATCACTTATTGATCCTGTTTATTTCAACTCCAAATTGTCTCTGAGTGATTTTTTTTTGCGATCGGCGAGGTGTTCCTAAAAGAAAATTACCGTCAGAATTGATTCCTTTGATACTTCAAACATTTTTCGATGACGTCGCGGAAACAAATTTTTGTGAATCGATTATTGTTGTTTTACATAACAGTAACTGATCATCGGCGACTTGCGACAATCGGAACATCACTAGCGCCAATAAGTCTGGCTTCAAATAATTGGTGTGAAATTCTGTCATAATTGTATAGTTGGGACAAAAATTTTACTTCGATTAATAGGAGGTATTTGGATAATGCGTTTTGATTAATACGTTCCTATTTACATTTATAGAGAGTTATAAACAGGTTATATCACCTAGCAGTAAAGGTTATATTTCAAAACAACCATTTATATAGGATCATATAACCTGTCAGAAGTCTTTCTAGCTGATATAATAATGAGATACCAAATATGCCAGTGAAATATAACTCACAATAGACTGTCTAAAACCGAGTGAAATACAAAAATGTGGTTGACATTCTATACATTGAAAGAAACAATGTACATCAAAAGTAGAAAGCGTAAAAAACAACATTTTCATGACATCAAAGTAATGTCACAGAAACTAGCATTATTTGAATCTTTTTGTACAATGTATGACTTGTTTTATTTTTATTTTTGTGTGTTTGTTTGTTTGTTTGAATTTAATGGCACATTGACACATAACTGGCCGTGCCAAGCACACTATAATTGTTAACATAAAGGGTTGTTAGTAAAAGGTTATAAAAGGAATTAGTTAATTCTTAAAATACAGGTTTATTTTTATTTTTTTAAGTAGTCGATCAATGTTTATTGGAAGGAACCAAGTCAAAAAGATCTGAAATCTAATTTACACCTATTTATAGTATCATACCTCTTCTATAAATAACCTCCAATAAGATTTCACTTCAACATCTATAGAATTCTCACCATAAACAACACGTCTGGAAAAATTAGAAACAGAACCTACATTTAAACCAAATGTATATCACACATTTCTAGTACACATGCATAAAGTTAACTGAGCTTAACATGAAAATCTGTTAAAATTGATGTTTAATGACATCATTATATATGACATACATGTAAATAAACCATGTAAGTGAGCAGCATAATTCAAAGACATTAAATACAAAATAAATGTGTATCATTTGTACATCAAAAAAGCCAGAATCATTTGTTTTGAAAACTATTCAGATGACTTTGTGTTTTCATTTGAATTATCAATAATAACTATCCTTTACAGAATATTTTTCATTCTATAAAACATTAACAAATAAACAGTAACATCAGCTTATAACGAACTCATTGGGTGATTCAAAATCTGTTCCTTATATCCGGAGTTCTTTGTAAGCATATAGCAAATTAGTTCCTTGTATCAGGAGATTTTATAGCGAACATATAACCGCATATATTTATATCAAATAAGTGCAAAATTTCGGGCCCAAAAAATAGTTGTTTCTTATAACTGGAAGTTCGCTATAGTCGTGTTCACTATAAGTAGATTTTACTGTATCCCTATATTTTATATGAGGTAATATTAGAGAAAGTTGTGTTATATTTATTGAATCAGCCATATGTGCTGAACATTTTCATGACTGGTGCATTCTCAATACACGAATTATTTTAAAGGCTTTAAACTTTTTTACGACCTTGAAAACAAAACTGTGGTTATTTTACCTGTGAGCTTGCTGTAAAACACTCAGACCTTTATATTTCTCATGAAACTCTCCACATTTTGTGTTTGCAGACAGGTCCCTGTGTAAACAAATCAGTATATCTAGATAATATATACAGCATATTAAAACAAAACTCTGTGGTGAATAGCAGAAACTTCATGATGGAATGAATATATGCATGAACTCTAGGCTAGAAATGAGTGTGAAAGTCATATACAAATTTCTATATTTCAATTTGTTGTTATAAATCACACCAATGAAGGCAACTTGACAGCTTCATTGGTATAGAAAATTGAGAGTAAAATGGCCCTCAATGCATTATTTCTTTCACAAGTGGTTTGAAATCAAGGACCTTAACCACTCGACCAGGAACGCCTCTTTCCAAATTCAAATTATTTCTGAAAACTAGTGTTGCCAAAATCAAATTATTTTTGAAAACTATTGTTGCACATCAGATAATAACTCCGAACATCAACAGTCTACTCCAGATTATCTCCCTTTATGAAGAGTTTTCATACACCTTGAAATTACATTATGAAATACAAATAAAATACTTACAGAAGTCTGGTATAAGTCTTCAGATGTTTACTCCAGATGTATCTTACATGTTGAAAGTCAAAGTAACATATAATAGGATCAGGCTGAAAGCAAAACAAGCATCATGTCTTGAGGTTAAACTCTTGTAAACAACAAAAATTATACATAATTGTCCACAATAAGAGACGTTGTTCACAATTTAGACTGATTTACAAATATTTCGAGACGTTGTTCACAATTTAGACTGATTTACAAATATTTCGAGAAATTGTTCACAATTTAGACTGATTTACAAATATTTCGAGAAATTGTTCACAATTTAGACTGATTTACAAATATTTCGAGAAATTGTTCACAATTTAGACTGATTTACAAATATTTCGAGAAATTGTTCACAATTTAGACTGATTTACAAATATTTCGAGAAATTGTTCACAATTTAGACTGATTTACAAATATTTCTGAGAAATTGTTCACAATTTAGACTGATTTACAAATATTTCGAGAAATTGTTCACAATTTAGACTGATTTACAATATTTCGAGAAATTGTTCACAATTTAGACTGATTTACAAATATTTCGAGAAATTGTTCACAATTTAGACTGATTTACAAATATTTCGAGAAATTGTTCACAATTTAGACTGATTTACAAATATTTCAAAAAATTGTTCACAATCAAGACTGATTTACAAATATTTCGAGAAATTGTTCACAATTTAGACTGACCAACAAATATTTTGAGAAATTATCCACAATTTGACTAATTTACAAATATTTCTATAACTTCATAACTAAAGACATATCAAACTTATCGGAATAAGTTCACCTTGTATGGACAAAAAAATTATTCAAGTACAAAAGGGTACTAATGTGACTACTCATTACTCTATAGTTCTCCGTATTGCTCATTTCAGCCATGTTCAGGATAACTGCTGCATAAATATTTTAATTAATGAAAAGCATCAAAGTGAAGTTCTATCTTTCAAAAAATGCAACTAAATTATCCATTCTTTAATTAAGAATTGTCAGGTAAATAAACAGTTCATTTACATTATCTATTTCATGCTTTTCGGTGTTTAATAGAAATATATCAGTGAAATATAAAACTGATATTTTCACTGTTTTGTAACAGTGAAATGACGTCATGTTGTATTATTATTTGGCGTGCTTTTCATCTAGTATTAGGTTAAAATGTCTTTTTAAATGTTTCTTTATATATAATAAAAGGAAAATTTGTTTAGTTTAGTGTAAAATCAAAATACATTTCACCTCGTGGACACCAAAAATTCGTAAGTAAATATACCTTTTGGTGCTCACCCGGTGAAATATATTCCGATCTTACACTGAACTAAACAAGAGCCCGGTTTGAGCCGGGTGATGCTCCCCGAATAGGTTTTGGACACAGGAAAGTACACCGCTTGCAGTTTCAGAGTTATGTCCGTGGAAAAAGTTCAAAGTGCAATAATTCCAAAATTAGGCAAGGCAGAGTTACAGTTCTTTGCACTGCACTTCTAATCAATGTGATCTATCAACCTACACAGTTTCTTGATGATATCTCTATGATTTCTGAGTTATGTCCTGGACAATTCAAAAAGTAAAAATAAACAAAGGGCAATAACTCCAGAATTAGGCTAGATAGAGTTATGACTCTTGTGCACTGCACATCTACCCATTGAGATTTATCTACCTACAAAGTTTCATGTTGATATCTCTTATAGTTTTACAGCTATGTCCTGGACAAGATTTTTCTAAAAGGGGAGATTATTCAAAAATGAGGCTTAACAGAGTTATGGTTCTTTTGCATTGCACCTCTACTCAATGAGATTTATCTACCTACAATGTTTCATGTTGATATCTCTTATAGTTTTAGAGTTATGCCCCGGACAAGATTTTTCTATAAGGGGAGATAATTCAAAAACCAGGCAGAATAGAGTTATGGTTCTTTGACAATGCATTCCCCCTTGATGCCCTCTACCACTGTATGAAGTTTCAACAAATTATCTCCAAGGGTTTTCAAGTTATGTTCCGGACAAAGTTCAAGTTCAAAGTATTAAAATAAACAAAGGGCAATAACTCCAAAATTAGGACAAAAAGAGTTATTGTTCTTATGCACTGCACATCTACCCATTGAGATCTATTCACCTACAAAGTTTCATGTTGATATCTCTTATAGTTTTAGAGTTATGCCCCGGACAAGATTTTTCTATAAGGGGAGATAATTCAAAAACCGGGCAAAATAGAGTTATGGTTCTTTGACACTGCACTCCCCTCGATGCCCTCTAACCACTGTATGAAGTTTCAACAAATTATCTCCAAGGGTTTTCAAGTTATGTTCCGGACAAAGTTCAAAGTATTAAAATTAACAAAGGGCAATAACTCCAAAATTAGGATGAAAAGAGTTATTGTTCTTATGCACTGCACATCTACCCATTGAGATCTATTCACCTACAAAGTTTCATGTTGATATCTCTTATAGTTTTAGAGTTATGCCCCGGACAAGATTTTTCTATAAGGGGAGATAATTCAAAAACCGGGCAAAATAGAGTTATGGTTCTTTGACACTGCACTCCCCCTCGATGCCCTCTACCACTGTATGAAGTTTCAACAAATTATCTCCAAGGGTTTTCAAGTTATGCTCCGGACAAGACAACGGACGGACAGACGGACGGACGGACGGACGGACAGACGGACAGACGGACAAGGCGCCGACTATATGCTCCCCCGAAATTTTTCGGGGAGCATAAAAAATATTCTCTATATAACCAGGGATATGAAAGTAATCTACCTGTTGCACAGTAAGGCTAGCAACATCATTCACATCTGTATGGTTCTCTGGGGAACTCTCATCCCTGTTGTACGCATCACTGAACTCTGACCTGAAGGGAAAAATAACTAGAACTATCACTAAATGTGATTAAAACCCCCACAAGTCTGCTTCGGAATTGAGGATGTAACTAGTAACAGAATACCTTGTAATAGAATTGAAACATAGAGTTATGGTTGTGGGCAATTAAAGATAATTGTGGTTCATGTATGTTGCATTTCCTTTCAATGGGGTTGGCCATTGATGAAGTTTAATTGAATTACTCTGTAATAAGTCCAGAAAGACAAAGAAAAAGAACAAAGGGCAATAACTCTATAAATACTAAAGATAGAGTTATAGTTCTTGTGCACTGCACTTCCTCTTATTGTGCTTGACCATTGTATGAAGTTGTTTTGAGTTCCAACCAGTACGTTTTAAGTTATGCTCCGGACAAGGAAAAGTATCAAAGGGCAGTAACTCTGTATTTTGTCAAAATGGAGTTATGGCCCTTGTGCACTGCACGTCCTTTTAATGTCCTTGACAACTGTATGAAGTTGTACTGAATTCCAAACAGTAGTTTTCAAGTTATGCTCTGGACAAGGAAAAGTAACAAAGGGCAGTAACTCTGTAATTAGTCAAGATGGAGTTATGGTTCTTGTGCACTGCACTTCCCCTTATTGTGCTTGACCATTGTATGAAGTTGTTTTGAATTCCAACCAGTAGTTTTCAAGTCATGCTCTGGACAAGGAAAAGTAACAAAGGGCAGTAACTCTGTAATTAGTCAAGATGGAGTTATGGTTCTTATGCACTGCACTTCCTCTCAATGTGCTTGACCATTGTATGAAGTTATAATGAATTCCAACAATAAGTCTTCAAGTTATGGTCCGGACAAAAGAAAGCAATGGAAAAGTAACAAAGGGCAATAACTCTGTAATTAGTCAAGATGGATTATGGTTCTTGTGCACTGCACTTCCCCTTATTGTGCTTGGCCATTGTATGAAGTTGTTTTGAATTCCAACCAGTAGTTTTAAAGTCATGCTCTGGACAAGGAAAAGAAACAAAGGGCAGTAACTCTGTAATAAGTCAAAATGAAGTTATGGTTCTTGTGCACTGCACTTCCTCTCAATGTGCTGGACCATTGTATGAAGTTATAATGAATTGCAACAATTAGTCTTCAAGTTATGGTCCGGACAAAAGAGAGCAATGGAAAAGTAATAAAGGGCAATAACTCTGTAATTACTTTAGATAGAGTTATGGTTCTCATGCACTGCACTTTCTCTCAATGTGCTTGACCATTGTATGTAGTTATACTGAATTCCAACCATTAGTCTTCAAGTTATGGTCTGGACAAAAAAAAAGAAGGCAATGGAAAAGTAACAAAGGGCAATAACTCTGTAATTACTTTAGATAGAGTTATGGTTCTTGTGCACTGCACTTCCCCTTATTGTGTTTGACAATTGTATGAAGTTGTTGTGAATTCCAACCAGTAGTTTTTAAGTTATGCCACGGACAAGGAAAAGTAACAAAGGGCAATAACTCTGTAATTAGTCATGATAGAGTTATGTTTCTTACGCACTGCACTTCCTCTCAATGTGCTTGACCATTGTATGTAGTTATATTGAATTCCAACCATTAGTCTTCAAGTTATGCTCCGGACAAGGAAAATGCAACGGACAAAAAAAAAGCAATGGAAAAGCAACAAAGGGCAATAACTCTGTAATTACTTTAGATAGAGTTATGGTTCTTGTGCACTGCACTTCCCCTTATTGTGTTTGACAATTGTATGAAGTTGTTTTGAATTCCAACCAGTAGTTTTCAAGTTATGCCCCGGACAAGGAAAAGTAACAAAGGGCAATAACTCTGTAATTAGTCAAGATAAGAGTTATGGTTCTTGTGCACTGCACTTCCTCTCAATGTGCTTGACCATTGTATGTAGTTATATTGAATTCCAACCATTAGTTTTCAAGTTATGCTCCGGACAAGGAAAATGCAACGGACGTCTGGACCGACCGACCGACCAACCGACCGACCGACCACCGGGTGACTCCTATATACCCCCCCAAACTTCGTTTTTGGGGGTATAAATATGTGCAAGTTCCACTGAATAATTAACTCAAAACTGACAATTGAGCTGCGCCATGTCAAAACCAACATTATGCCTTTGCTACCAGCATGGATCCAGACCAGCCTGCGCATTTGCGCAGTCTGATCAGGATCCATGCTGTTCGCTTACAAACTCTATTACAGTAGAGAAACTAATAGCAAACAGCATGGATCCTGATTAGACTGTGCGGATGCACAGACTGGTCTGGATTCATGCTAGTCGCAAACGCAGTATGTTGGTTTTGTCATGGCGCGGCTCATATATTCTTGTAAATGATGTAAATATGTCTCATGAAAACCTATGCCTACATTGTATGCCTCATGTCATTGTATTTTTTCATGCCATTATATGTGTATGCTTGTATCTATGTTAATCATGAGAAACTTGTAGTTTAACTGATAGATAAACATTTCTAAGAGGAAATGTATTATAAATTTTGTCTGTAACTGTAGTCACTAAGAGTACAAAATCCTATAAAGCACAGTAATTTCCATATATTCAATTTATTAAACAATTCGAATAAAGAAATATTATACAAGCCTCTGGCCATCAGAATTATATTTTATTTGATGACACAAATACATGACATTGTATAAGTATTCTATTTATCACATACTGAAATCAAGAACTTTTTGCAGTAAAAAAAAGGAATCACCTTTTTCATTGACATAATGATATTTATATTGTAATGCTATAATTTAGATTATCTTGAATTTGTGTAACACTAATGGCACCATGTCAAAATATAGGCTCAGCTGTATAATACTGTTTCAATACTTACAATTCTTCTTCAAGGTTGAAAGTTTTTATAGAACACACATGTTTTTGTTGATAATGATCCTGAAAAATAAAGACAATACTTGTTAAATGTTTCCAGGCAGACTGATCAGTCACTAAAGTGCTTATAATGAGGCTCTTAGTGCTGTGTACAATTTATCATCTATAGAAAGTGACTGTTTAAATTTTTTTTTTTTTCTTAAGTTACCAAGCTAAATTTCCAGAATTGTGACTTTAAAAGGCATTGGCTTTTACTTAAAAAATACATGTATAACTACATTTAAATTATTGAGTAAAACCCACTAACTGACTGCATTGTTTCTAAAAAGAAAACTAAAAAGTTATGTTGTAAAGAAACAAAATATTTTTGTTGTCTAACAACATGAACCATATAATATTATGTATTTAGCCCAAATGACAAAGGATATACTCCAGTAAGGTAACAGCTGTTGGCCTGTCTTTATATCCTATATCTATATATCACCTACATAATTCTTTTATGTTCAATCATTTATACACAACACAACAACAGTATGTCGATTTCTAGTCAATATAAAACAAAAACAAATACATGAGGTATATTGACTGTTGTAGGAATAAAAGAAACGCTCCTAAGTCTCCTACGCCAATGTTTAACAACTGTAACAATAAACTGCTGTGATTTAAGGTAGCAAACTCCTAAATCATTACCTCCACTTTTGAAGAGTATTTAAATATGCTAGAACACTGTCAACGGCAATAAAACTGAGGTTCAAACCCTTGTAGGGCGGCCATTTTTTCTTTTCTGTTTTTTTTTCTTTAATGTAATTTATAATAATCATGTACCTCTCAGATGATTTTTATATATAGAAAAAAGTGTTTTGTATTCAAAAGAAAAAAGTGTTTGACTTTGATTCTATAATCATAATAGGTATAAATTGGCTAAATTATATAAACAAATACGGTACCTGATACTGTAATTTCAAAGTCTAATGTAACAAAACTTCACAGTTTACCTCAATTTAGTTTATTTCAGCGATTTTTTTGATTTAGGCAGGGAAAAATGTGATTTGTATTATGTACTTTCATATTATTGGGGACAAAAAGTATGGGGAAAGTTTTTATGAAATGTGACTGTTCCTGCTAAAAGATAGTAAATTTTCTATCCTTTAAATCTAGGTGGGTACTGTACTATTATTCCACTTATTCTTGCATATCAGACAGGACAATCTACCGTTTTCACTGGTGCTAGAAAAACCTGTCTTACACCCCTATGTAAGAGAGGTCGCATGCTTTAAATGACGTCATTGACGCACGCCTTTTAAGAATGAATTGCGTTCTTAGAATGACGTCATTTTACCGTTATGAATGAAGTTGTAAGTTCATATGCTACTTTAAGAAAAAAGTGCGTAATGAGAATATCAGTTTTCGTAATATCTGTTCTGAAAATAATTGATATGTAATATGCAAGAAAAAGAATCAAAAACCTACACCTGCTGTCAGTACAGACGGGAATATCTAGCTCTCGGGTTACTGTTTAGCGGAAACTCGGCAGAGCATTGTTACCGCCATAAACAGATACCCTTGACCTAAATATTCCGGTCTGTACCAGTAGCCAGTGTAAGATTCTTATAGTCTTACCCTCTCATTACTGTCAATTGCTCCATAGATCTGTTTGTTACCTATCTATGTAGCAATCTTGCGAACTGAAATACTAGTGCACAACAGTTTACCCAAAAGTTGATGTCAACTGCTTCTCATACCCCGCCCCACTTACCTCCAGTAGCACCGTATCAGCCTTGTAGAGAGCACATTTAGATTTTTTGAGGTAGCATTCGAGCTCAGGTTTCCAGTACAATAACAACAGAATCAATCCAAACGTGACAACAACCAGAACCAGGAAGATAAACTTCTTAACTTTATTATCCTCATATCCGTAACAAATCTGTGAGGGAAAAATAAATATATGAGCCGCGTCACGACAAAACCAACATAGTGGGTTTGCGACCAGCATGGATCCAGACCAGCCTGCGCATCCGCGCAGTCTGATCAGGATCCATGCTGTTCGCTATCAGTTTCTCTACTTGTTATAGGGTTTGTAAGCAAACAGCATGGATCCTGATCAGACTGCGCGGATGGGCAGGCTGGTCTGGTTCCATGCTGGTCGCCAACACAGCACGTTGGTTTTGTCATGGCCCGGATCATATATTGTTATGTAAATTTATAATACTGCATGTTTGTAACATCAATATTTATTGGATATCCATGACATATATTTAAACATTGTCAATTTAAGAATTATTTCTCTTTTTTTTCCTGTATACATGAAGTTTGCTGATTTACAATGTATGCATATTTATTACAAAGATTCTTGATAGGTTAAATGGCCATATTTTAATGCTTCTTTAGCAATACAATATCCTTGCCATAAATCCAAATAAACATTTACTGTACATAGGGCCATATAACCTGTCAAATTTTTATAATTATCTAATAATATGTTATAAATTATTACACAGCAAATGAAAAATAATTTTACCATATTTGTACTCTATTTGAATGAGAAAAGCTCGAGTATAACTATTTTCATGACGGGTTGGATTTCAAATCCTAAAACAGCTAAGGTAATTATATTCATACGGTGAATTTTGGCTCAAAAATCAAAAGGTTAGCCTCATGATATAATAAAGCAGTCTTGACAGTCCTTAAAATGATGTTTAAATGACACAAACTCACAGTGGGAAAGCACCTCTACTTCCTTGTCTTCACAAAAAGATATTTACAAGTTGAATTAAATCATACAGTCGGGGACAGCAAAATCATTTTGCCCAGGTTGTCCCACAGACTGTATGCACAAGTGGAAATTTCCTATAATTTACTATATACATGTAATCTCATACGGACAAATTTGGAAAATGCTTCAGAGGACAAATTAAGAAATGCTTCAAATAAAAACGGACAAGTAAATTAAAATCAGATTTTGTGGACCCTTAACACAGTGATCTAAAGTAACAGGTGCTTGTGCTCCCAATAAACCATACAAAACTTGAAAATGATGTGTATTAAAAGATAGGAGGGGTTTTGTTTCTACAACTTCGCACTGCTTTAAGGAACATTAAACTTTTTATTTTGAAACCATTATTTTTCAATAAAAGATTCAACTCATATAAAATATGAAGACTAAAATAATTCAAATCTCCCCTAATTAATTAAAGCTTGAAGATAAGAAGTTATTATTATATAATTATATTTTACAAGTTCATCATCTGTGCCCTGGTTGAGTACTGCATAATCGGCAAGCAGGCGGCTCATGTTGCTAGTTCCCCCATTCATTCTTATTCTATAAATACTATCTGAAAATATACAAATAAAAAACATTTTTTTTATTCAAGAAATTCTACTTACAACGATAAAAATTTAATTCTACATTGTATAAAGTCTATCTGCTAATACATATTAACAATGATGCCCCGAAATTCCATTATTTTGTCAGTTGTACATGTAATTAAAAACAACACTTGCTACCTTACTTTATTCTACTTGCTAGCTCACTAAACTCTACTTGCTAGCTCAATTAACTTTACTTGCTAGCTCATTAAACTCTACTTGCTAGATCACTAAACTCTACTTGCTAGCTCACTTAACTCTACTTGCTAGACAACTTAACTCTACTTGCTACCTCACTTAACTCTATTTGCTAGCTCAATTAACTCTACTTGCTAGCTACTTGCTAGCTCACTTAACTCTAATTGCTAGTTACTTGCTATCTCACTTAACTCTACATGCTAGCTCACTTAACACTACTTGCTAGCTCACTTACCTCTACTTGCTAGCTTACTTAACTGTACTTGCTAGCTCACTAAACTCTACTTGCTAGATCACTAAACTCTACTTGCTAGATCACTTAACTCTACTTGCTAGTTCACTAAACTTTACTTGTTAGCTGTCTTTACTGTACTTAATATGAGCTTACTTAACCGTACTTAAATCTTCTTAATAGCTTACTAAACTCAGCTTGCTACATTTTCCTGATGTGCAGACTGGCCTAATCCTATAAAAGTACAGGTCAGCAAGTTTTATGTATAGATATAGAGTACATATTGTTACATAGTTTAAACAAAATTTGTTTTACTTGACTATGTACATGTAGGAAGCTATTAGCTTATAGACACACTCTGGAATCCAATCCTGGAACTAGTTTGTGCTGAACATTATGACTTTGAAGTTTCTTGTTTTAAGGAACCCTGACAGGGATCGTGTTGCTAGTCAGACGTATTAAACCACTCAGCCATGCCGCAGCATACTGTATTATTGGATATTTTATGCATCAACAAAAATTTAGCGAATGTCAAAAAATAGACTTTTTACATGCAGAAATATTTGTGAAAATATGATTTTCTTGAATTAAATATTGTTTTTGTGATATCATTAATTAAGCAGGTATATGTTAAGATTATGCCTTTATTGTAATTGTTCTATCCAGTTTTTTAATACTTTTATCATTTATATAATTGTTTGAAATATACATTGTTAGTTTGATAAAGGACCTGAGGCAGATCACACATTTTTTGTCATATCTTGAAACATTTTTTTGTTATATGAATAAAATATTGTGTTATTAACACATTATTGTTTCATTGAAACATTTGTGATTTTTTAAAACCAAACTTACATGTAAACATTTAACAAGCAATGAGGAAAATTAATCTCAGTACCGGAACAGTCAAACTTATACAATTGTAAGATGCTGTATGAAAACATGTTTTCAAATGATGGAAGAAAGTTTGCCTAAAATGAAATAATTTTTGCGCAATCAAATATTTGCATATAGTATCAATTTGCAAAATTTGCAAATATTTCCATGTTGCAAAATTAACCACTTACACAGTATTGCGTATAAATATGAATTTTCAATGAGTTTTTTTTTTTTTTTTTTTTATTAAGAGAAAGACATACATAAGTAATTATATCCAGTGCCAACTTACAACTGAAAAACACTTAACCAGTTAATTATCAAATATTGCCAACTGTTTTAAGTGTTTTTTGTTTGGTTATATCAGTAAGCCTGGGGACAACATGACTCCTAGCATAAATGAAATGGCCTTTATCTAATATACAACATAAACATGATGTAATAATATATCATTTGAATAATCTAATCATAGAATCTTGTATTTTTAAAAAAAAATAATTAAAAACTGAAATGCCCTTTTCTATTTTTATTTTTGATAAGTGAAAGTAAATACAAATATATCTTATGGCACATGGTATCTGATATTTTCAAAGTATAATTAAATCAAAACTATGCAGTTAAAGTATTAAATAATTTACAAGACCAACCAATATACTTCTGACAGAACTTTAAAAACAGTCATTAGGGTGCATGGTCAAACCTTTAAAAATGCATTTGCAAAACAATCATTAAGTATTTGGTTCAGGTATTATATTATCATACATGTGCATGTATGTTAATGTTTTCATTTCAGATAAAGTATGATTATGCTAAACCTTTTTTTGCATAGTTTATAACAAATTTTTGTGCAGTTTTTAAATATTTTTCTTTTGTTGGCCAAATAAAACAAATATTTATATGACAATTTAAACTCTATTGTTAAAATATAACGTACAAATAGGAGAAAATAATGGTACACTATGCTATTGTACTAATTTACAGACAGATATTAAAGTGAGGCCAAATTTACAATTTATCAAAATAATTTTTACAACATAATACATTTTTATAATTATATCAATGAAATGGCAACTGAAAAAAATTAATCATCAAAAAATCCTCAATTTCTCTACCTTCAATTCCTGAGTATCTATTTTTCTTTGACCATTATTTTTCTCAAATTTAAATTTCAAAATACAACTTGTACATTTGGCTGATTAAACTTTTATGGATTTGGTCAGCCATTTCTTTTTTAAATTCATGCTTTAAAAAATAAATCTTTTTAATCGTTCCTCTAAAACAGGAATCCCTTAAAGCTAATTTTAAGTTTTAAAATGATTTATCATTATAATAATTATTGTGATTATGCAATTAGGATAATTATATACATGTAAGATCCCTATTTATACCCAAAATATAAAATAGAGTTGCATATATATTGAATAAAGGAAGCAAAATGTAAAGAAAGAGGTATTTTGACTTCCATACAAAATACTAATTCACCATATTGTATAATTGTACTTATTGCCAAAATGCAAACAAAGCAAAAGATGGCTGAACTATACATACAGTATATAGTTAATGCGTTTACTTTTTGGAAATTGTTACGCAAAATGATGATTTGAAAATAACAGGAGCAATATTTTTTGTCTAAACATAAGTAAATGGGCCTTTAAAAATAACTGGGTGATTTGAATAAGCTTATAGTTTTTGTAAGCATAATACTGTTTAATTAATTTACAAATGTATGTATTAAAAAAAAATATAAGTATGAACTTAAAATGTGTCCATACAACACAGAATTATGCCCCAACATTCCATTCCAGACAAACAACGGCAAATCTATTTGATCCCTACCTTGTCCCTATGTTTTCCAGGCATAAAAAGGGAAACATATACATGTAATTAAGTACAGAACTAATTCTGTAACCACAAAGTTGCATTTAGCAAATGGTTTTTGGAAATTATCTTCGACAATATAAACTTACAATATAAATCTACATTGTTGTAACTCTACCATTTACAGTAACACATGGTCTGCATGTATAAAATAATTTGTATAGATTATTACATTTGAATTACAGCTATGACATTTGCATTTACATTAATTTTCTACACAAAATTGTCGACTTTCTCTCTCACAGAATAAAATTGATTCAGGACAAGCATACTGTATATGTAGATTCAATGTACACTGTGGTATATGTAATTGGGCCAGATATTTTTTTGTTGTAGACATCATTATTAAGAAAACTGTACCAAAGACAAAATATTTGTATGGCGTTTTATATAAAATTAAAAAGTAGACATTAAACATTTGTTGTTGACAAGTTACTGGTCTGATATTGGTGTTTGAAATAAACAAGAGTGGTACATTGTAGTAATTTAAAACTGCAGAGATAGCTAAATTAAAGTTATTTAACATGTCTTAAAAAATGGAATATCATAGCTTTTGCTGTTAACATATTTATTAAATTGGTGGTTAAAATAAAGTTCGGGAACTTCCATAAATAAACACTGACTTGTGTGTGAATAACAAATATTTAAGTGTTTATATTTAGATGTTTCTAATCAATTGCAACAATATATTTCATATGTTTTATTGTGGGATATGATTTTACTTTTTAACAATATTAGAGTGTTTTGCATAATTATATAATGTATATTTATGAGAGCACTATAGAATTTAGGCAATCTGAGTGCCTACATGTATTTTACCTATTTATTTCTTTTAATTTACTATAGGTATTACCATTTTATTTTTTGTTATAAAGTATGCTGTACAACTACATGTTATATTTTAATTGAGGAGTAAGAAGTTAGAACTTATCAATATGAAACGGAGAGAAACTCAAATTCAATATTTATTTAAGGGGGAGCAGTGGCCTAGTGGTTAAGGTGTCTGCCTCTCAACCCAGAGATCATGGGTTCGAGCCCTACTCGAGTCATGACCATGTTTCTCTATATGACACCCGAGTACTGGTTGGTTCCAGGAAGTGGACTCGAAAGTGATTAATATAAGTTGCAAGAACTTGTTTCGCAATCCAGCTTAAATATGTTTAAACCAATATTTATTTAAATTGATGTCAAGTCCTTTTGAAATATAACGCTAAAGTATTTGTTTTCACTTTTGTGACATGCTTACACACTGTAATGTATGACTGCGAATTTATGTGTAGTGTGTACTTAAAAGTAACTTTAATTTATTTTACATTATTTGAAACAGAAACTCAGACAAAAAGCAGAACATTTAATAAACAGATGATTTTATTAATAGATGCAGTGCAACTGTTTTTTTTACGATTGCAGGGGAAATAAGTCTTTTCATCGTGGACGCATTTTTTTGTGGTAGAAAAAAATCTTAAAATAAATTTATTTATTGCGAAATGCAATTATTAGTCCCAAAATTGGATTTTAAGTGAATAAATTTATGTTATCAGACTGCTGGATTCAATTTAGATATCGAAATTATAAAACATGAAATGGGCGTATTTTGAAAGTAAAAATAGTAAAAATAGTGTTTGGTAGAGTTTAGTGAATTGTGGGACGTAAAGTGTACTGTACAGTACCGAGTATAATGTAATCATTACTGTAAAGGTGTACTTGTACGTAGTTAAGTGTGCAGCCTCCAAAATAGATTTGATATGGGGAAGCCAAAGGCCGGGACCGCAAAGCGGGCCAGTGCTTTGGCTTGCCCAGCTATAGACTACAGGTGTATATTTAAAAGAAAATCAAATGAAAAACAATTAAAGAATATATAGAGTTCTATAATCTATCAATGAAATTTTCAGAGTCAGTTCCAGTTGGGCGCAGACATTTTCATTGTAACTCCATGATAATTGGTGGGATAATCCGATAACAAAACAATCACAACTTTTCAGATTAATAATAATCGTGCAATGTTCCGAGTGAAAATGGGAGCAGTGCATGAAATACCGAATGACATTTAAAACGCGAAAATGAACGATTACTCTGCAGACATCCCCATAGTGAGCTTGAACAGCTGGCCCAAAGGGCCTTTTCGCAAAGCGAGCTTTAGAGTAATGCGAGTACCTGCTAGATAGTGATGGTTTTAAAAACTTCTGTCTAAAGCGCGAAATTGACACATCGCAAATTTTCGATTTACAAGACAACGATAAAAGCTGAGGCAGTCTGATTGAAACAGGATGCATACTCTGGTGTCCTGCGCACTTTTATAGGAACCATAATAGAACAGGGAACGAGAACAAATAGAAGCAGTGTATAAAATACCGAATGACACTTTTAAAACTGAAAATGTAAAATTAAAATGAATGATTATTTTATACTATTTCACGGTAAAAGGAGCTTGCTTTGAGGCTAAGCCTTTTTCATGTAAAGAGTCAACTCTGCCCTATACCAACTCGGCATAGGTCTATTCTGCACGGGTCAACTCGACCCTCTTTAAAAAAAACACATTAAATATTTTAACTTTTTTTTCGATTATTTGCATGTTGTCAAGGCCAAAAAAATGACAAATTCAATGACAAAATAAGAGATATCTGGTTTATTATTATATAATTGTACATTGTATCATAGTTGGGGACCTTTCTGTTGAAAATGTGACAGAGTTAAATCGTATACATATACATGCACAGTGCGTTAACTGGAGTGCAGGTATTAGTTACCCGCACTCTAGAGCATGCCCATTGATTGGTTCATTTTGTCCAGGGTTTACATATGGTGACGACAGAGAAATGGATAGCGATGGAAATGTCATATTCAGATGCTCGTTTATTGGTAACTTTTTTGTGGGGTTTCATATTGTTGCATCAGGGAACGTGATTTTATGTTTGACTATGATACAAAAGAGAAAGAACATCAAAACACTCGGCAATCGGATTTATACTCGGGGGCTATGCTATTTTGTAAATATCTTTTAGAAGTATCCTCATTGATTTTTTAAGTTCATTCCAATCAAATGGCAATATCAAAGTAATCAATTAAATATACTATATAATAAAAAATATTTAATAAGATAGGTTTACTTAGTATGGATTGTTGACTATTTTTTATCTTTGCCTGTCCTTTTTTTGTAAATATTATTTATCAAATATCACCAAATTATACTATTTATTAATATTTATTTTAACAATATAAGCTAGAATATAAATCAAGTAAGATTTTTTATTGTGCCTGTACATATTTCTGTAAAATAGACAAAGAAAATGATGGTACATTTTTTGTACTCTGCATTTTTCTTATTATTGAAAATGATACTGTGCATGTATTGATAATTTTTCTGTTATTAATATATTCATACCCTTAAATTCACTTAAGACAACATTATGTTATGCATTTACTATAATGTTTGAAAAATGTTTGATCATGTAGTACTTCTCATTTATGATTGTTAAATTTGTAAGTTGTATGCTATGTTTATATGTACTTGTACCATGATTGATAAAGAATAAAGTTCTTATTTTTGGAATTTTTTTTTTGTTAATACACAGTTATACCAATTAGCAAATGTTTGAATGATATCACTGAAAGGTTCTACATGGTTACTGCTGTCCTTAAATAACAACAATACAGTCCTTTTCAGGGAAATGTTCCTAGTTATTTACCCATCAATCATGTGAAGGTACCTTGAACTTAATACTTAAAATAATTGCTGTTACCGGTATCATCCCATACTATAAATCAAACATTGAAACACGAAAGAACAACTGACTTCCAGAAATTTTCCTCATGACTTCCAAAATTCCTTGAAAGGAAGTCCTGACTTCCTAAAAAAAATTCCTAGTGGAAGCCCTGCTATGCCCCCTCGTACAAATCAGATAGCCTCGTGTTTCGATGCTCTTTCTATTACTTGTACTTCTGCAGAATTAAAGTGTATTTAGAAGAAATTCCTTATGTTTTTCTTGCAGATTCGTTAAAAATTGATATACTACAAATGTGTTTCCTTTGATGCTCTTTGTTTGTTAATTAAGAGATAATATATCCCAAACAGTGATTTTATCACTCAATAACACCACTGTTTGGAGTTAGGATGCGAGGAATTATATCATGAGGGCTTAGCCCGAGTGATATAATGATGCGCATCCGAACGACAGTGATGTTATCAAGTGATAAAATCACTGATTTGGATATATTATTTTGATTCTAACACAACATCAACAAGTAAATGCTGCCGTACCTGATATTAAGCAAAATTGCCCCTGATTTGTTTCCATACTTATTTTAGCACGTCAGATTTTTTAGTGGTTATGTCACATGTATAATGATTATGTCACATAATCTAAATATAGAATGCCAACAGTGATTTTATTGCATAATAACACACACTTTCGGTTCTTCTATATTAAAAAAAATGCGAGTCGTGTTAGAATATTCAATAAAATATGAAATAAAAAGCGTTTTTATTTATTATCATAAGCTTCTAATTTGTTGCAGGTGGTTATTTATCAAATTTGAATAATTGCGTCAAACATATAATTATCACCTGATTAATCTGTACCCTTCCCTGAACATACACGTGGTTGGTAATAATAGCGTATGTTAATAATTTAAGAAAACATCTTTCCATGTTTGTAAATAAGTCCATATATTAATCATTCGACAATATTAATTGAGTGATAAAACAAAGCAATATATTAATATATACAACTGAAAAGTTGGCGGAGTTGACCCGTGCCGAGTTGGAAAAGGGCTGAGCTGAGTACGTTTTAGGGCTGAGCTGACCCTGATTCCCTTTTTCACATTAGGCTTTGCCTAATTTCATATTAAATATGTTTGTATTAGAACTGTAATTTCTTACAAAGAACTCGATTTGAGGCTTTGCGTTATTCATAGCGAGCTCAAAGAGCTGGCCCAAAGGGCCTGCACGCAAAGCGAGCTTTACAGTATCGCGATTACCTGCTAGATAGTGATGGTTTTGCAAACTTTCGTCCGAAATACTGATTTGACACATCGCAACTTTTCAAATTACAAGATAACGATAAAAGCCGAGGTATTCTGTTTGAAAACGGAAGGTTAGACTGGTGTCCTGCGCATTTATATGGGAAGCATAATAGGACAGGGAACCAGAATAAACGGAAGCAGTGTATAAAATACCGAATGACAATTTTAAAACGGAAAATGTAAAATAAAAATAAACGATCATTTTACACTATTTTCACCGTAATAAAAGTAAATCGAGCTCGCTTTGAGGTTTTGCCTTTTTTTATATTAGAATCTAGCAACTGTTACCTCACGATAAATCAGATTTTTTGTTTATGTTTTATTTTTTGTGGGGATGTGGGGGGGTAGTCAGACTATTCTCTCCCTTACCAGTTCCTCCCCTGACGTTTCCTCCCTGACGGTTCTCTCCCTATTTTGGGGGAGAACCGTCTGCATATTTGCAAATTAGCAGACAGTTCCTCCCCATCTTTATTTTTATTAATACTATTAAGTATTTAGATGTTTAAAAAATGGATAAGTTTATTATCAAATTATTATATTATAATTGATATAAATAAGAGAACAATTTTTTTTTATTTTGAGTACCTATATGTTCAATACATGGGCATGTTTTATGAATTAAATTTGATATTAGATTAGATAAAAAAAATATTTGTAGCATATTAGTAGTATATTATTTCTGATTTTTTTATTAGATCTAACATATATTTTTAATAATGTGTTTAATTTTACTTGATCAATACATGTGTATTTATTATTGGGCACGGATTTATATATAAATATAAAATCCGTGTATTTGGGTGAGGTTTTTTTTTGTTTTTTTTTTTTAATAAATTAGAAAAAAAATTATAAGGAAAAAACATGATTTATAAATTTTAATTGCTAAATTTCATACTTTTGTATAATGAAGAAAGGAGTTCAATACACATGTGCATTAAGTTTGCTGTCAGAGATAATTAAGGTGTTTATTAATTCATTATTCAAAATCAAGGTGTAATCTAATGATTTAAATAACTGTGAAAAGGTGTTGATAAACAAATATTTAAATTAGTTATTTGGTAATATATATTGTTTCATGTCAATGACTACATGTTCTTTAATCAAATTTGTATATAAAAGTAAATGTGAATTTATTTTCATTTCATTTATGTGATTGCATACCAGCAGTTGTTGCTTATTTACTTTTCTATAATACATACTTGTTTACCACCTTATTCGCTATTTAACAAATATGAATAGCCGTAGACCTTAACATTAATGACAGCTGTATGTATATCAGTCACTGTCCATAATCTTAAACCTCTCACAATGAAGGTTTAATAGGATTAAAAAATTATCTTAAAAGGTGTTTAAAGTTACAAACATTTTCCTTAATCAATTACACACTTTTTTACTTAATATCAAATACATTCTTTTAAAATCTTCAAGAAATATTATGAGATTAAGTCAAAACTAAAATGATAACTTACAAATAAAAATTGGGGGAGAACTGTCTGCATATTTCAAATTTGGGAGAGAACCGTCAGGGGAGGAAACGGTTTGGGAGAGAACCGTCAGGGAGAGGAACTGGTAAGGGAGAGAATAGTCTGTCATTCATGTGGGGGTATTGGAAACAACAAATGGCAACTTCATGAAATTATTTCATACATACCTGATTGGTGGATTAGATGTGTATTGTAATTCCGTTGTTAACATATTTTTAAAACATATCCAAATATAAATTTCATGATAACGCAATGAAAAAACAGTTTCTTTCCGTAAAGTTGCCGAGCTGTCAATACGGTGTTATGATAAAAGATAAATGTTATGATTTCCAATTATATTTGCGTCTATTTTCCATACCGTCCCGTTACCCGAAAAATCAGAGAAGACACCACTAAATGTTAGTCCTATCACTACGGTGTTGGCCAATATTAATCATGTCCAGATTGTAAGATGGACAAGTCCATTAAAAATATTATTACATTTTTACTGCTAAACTGATGCAAATCATCAGGTCGTTTTTTGCCGGGATGGAAGTTCAGTTGTTTCAGATTTTGTCAGTAAGCCAACAGTCAAGTATTGGTGGGTCACACAAACTAATATCCACGCGAAGCTGGCCAAACTAATTCGGCGTAAGTTTAAGATCTATTCTTGGGCTTACCAATATTAATTTATAATATTACAGCAAAAGTAAATAATTCACTCTTTTTATAAAAAGAAATGTCAAAACTTCCACCAAAAAGGTCAAAGAAACTGCCTATAAAACTTATATTTAAGACCCCAGTTAGGAATACCGTTCCAAAGGTTTGGCATCATTGGCAAAAAAAAAAAAATCTGGTTAACAAATAAGAAAAAGTTAAAAACTTCAGCTGCCAGACATTTGAACTTAATGACTATAATTACACCAGTAGTGTATAAAAGATGTTAAAAACTCTTAATTGACAAACTCTAGACCACAGGTGCAACACCAGCTCTATTTCTCATCGCTACAAAATCGAACACAATCTTGTGAGGGTCAACTATCACCATCTGATACCCTCTAGAAACCTGAATTACCTGATTACCTTACTCAAGGACACAGCATCAACTAATATTCGTTTTTTTTAAAAAACAAATGTTCACA